>NC_051157.2:66812646-67027646 GCF_013339745.2 Dermacentor silvarum | reverse complement strand
AAGAAAGAAAAGAAACCTAACTACACAATTTCGGCGTGAGATTCAGTTGTGGCTAGAGTGTTCCTGAGTTTTGTCCATGGCCTATTATACCACTGAAGCTGCCCGGTCTTGCGGAACATAACGCTGAACTGCAGCAATACGAGTCTCACGTTATTGGCAGTTTTGAACAGTTCACCTTGGTAACGACAGCAAAGCTAAAAAGCACCTGTGAAAAAGCCTTACATACACTCGTTTCTTCACACATTCCTCGGTGATTTAACTTTGAGTACGTGGTGACGGAAGTTCCACTAGAAGCTGACATAGACATTTGGGGGAAAACTAACCATAAGAACGTTTTTTTTTTGGAAATAAGGAGCCGCAGGTTCTTCACACGTATTTGGAACTAGGGTGTGTTCAGTGAGGCGTGATGGGCCTAGTACTGCTCATAATTTTATAAACAAAGCAGCCTAAACTGAACTTGAACAAAATGTCTTGAGTAATGCTTTCCTGATTGTGTCGTTCATAAAGTGCCACGTGAGCGTCTCGAACAGACTGTGGCGACCTGCATCGCTATCCTCATATTCTTTGCCATTATATTGACGTCAGTACGCTAAGCGGTCATCTGTTATCCTTGCAAGCTTTTGTTTTTTTTTCTCGCAGCATTTTTTTTTACGCTTAGGCTTTTCTTGTGATTGATATCACAATGAGAAAAACAAGAAAATTTCGTTCACACATTCCAGGATTTTGGGAACAAGACTCGCACGTGTCTGCGATTGAGTCGACCGAGTTCTCGCACGTTGTCAATGGCCTTCGACCAAAGACCAGCTACGAATTCCGACTTAGGGCGGAGAATTCCATCGGGCTGAGCGAAAGCAGCGACGCCCTCGTAGTTACAACCGACGAAGAAGGTAAATTATCATGACCTTTACTTATTTAATTTACAAATTACCACTAAGCACAATGTGCATTGCAACTTGTTTTGTTGTTTCCGGCTCGCGCGTTTCGTTTATACCGTAACGTGCTATTTGTATTGTTGCGTGCGACCACTACACGCAGCTCCCACTGGTGCACCACGAGATATCAGGGTAACGCCAACCGGTTCTCGAAGCCTCCATGTCAGCTGGAAGGTGAGCAGTGTTTTGTTGCACGTCAGATAATGCATAAATACATCATTTCCACCACACGCCAATGCTCTATGTTATACAACTGCAATGCCCTAGCGCTGGCTCATTTTTTTTTCTCGTTTGAAAGCTTGCTCGGCGGCATTAAACATGTGAGCATGCATGTTATGCGTAAATGTATAATTTGATATGTTCTATGAAGTCCGAATGGGAACTATGGATATGACCATACATCCACTAATGGTAGTCAGGTGGGCGGCTTGGGTGTAGCCCCACTCTTGACAGGTAGTGGCGCCTTGATAAGCGCAGTCCGGGACATTTGGACAAGAAGTGCGGTAGATCTGCGAGAAGCAGCTGGGCTTGGGCAAAATGGACATTTGGCATCGAAAAATGGCGGACGGTGTGGAGCCTACAGACAGGTTGCAGCTGGCGTCAATGCAGCATCCACACGTATCCTTAACGCTACCTCTAGGCGGCGGGAGAGTCCATGTAAATGTCTCTTAGCTGCAAACTTTGAGGGCATTACCAGTCGAATTCCGCCGCTGTTTTTCTGGCTTCAGCAGCTATCCCGCCTTCCTAAAGCATCAACATAAAAGTTACAAAAAAGTCAGTGGAGAGAAGTAATACTGAATATCGTCATTAGCCTAGTGAACTGCTTTGCAGGCAAATACTTTATTCCAAAGACCCGGGATTACCTCCATTCATTAATCCTGATCCTGCAATTATCCGATCTTGTAATCGAAAATCATCACTGAGATTCTGTCAGCTATTATGACTGGCCTGAGCCTGCTTCCCCAAACTGCTCTATCGTACGGATCGCTTTATGAACACGGGCCTAGTTTGCTACCGCCACTCTCCCTTCGACATATCCTCCTTTTTACTCGTTTATTACAGCCACCGCTGGATGAAGAGTCCAACGGACTAGTGCAGGGCTACTACGTCGGCTACCGCGTTCGCAACGCCAAAGATTCGTTCGCCTACAAGACATTGGAAAGCTCGGCCAATTCGCTGCAGCAGCAGTGCGAGTTGGCTGATCTACGGCGCAACACTCGGTACAGCGTCGTGGTGCAGGCGTTCAACGCGAAGGGTGCCGGACCAGCTTCAGAGGAGGTCTTCGCACAGACGCTCGAAATCGGTGAGCTTTTGCTTTGTTTCCTACAGCCAAGTACAAATTATGATGTCTGCCTTAAGAAGCTCAAGCACAAGCCTTCCTTCATATAGGCGTGTTGAAAGTGGGCAACGATGAATGTTGCTTTTCACAAGGTGCTCTCATTATGAACACCCTTCAAGTCCTGGTTAGATCATAATTTGGCAGAATTCTGACGGAAGAATTTATTAACGTGGCACAATAATGCTGCGGTCGTCGAGAAATTTCTAAAAACAAAGTACGCGCAGTTTTCTTTCTATAACAATGAAAGTACAGTTATTCGGACGCACGCGTTGCGGGTATGTCTCATAGAACAGTCTGCAAGGTCGTCACAGCCAGCTTGCATAGCTACATCAGTCGAACACTTATTAGCGAAGCAATGATCACAGGTGAAGTTTATGCGTTCACTTAAGCAGCAAGTCATTCTTGTCTTTAGCACTTGAAAGAATGAACTAAACCACGCTCACGCCTAGTTGTCACGAGGGGTCACTGTAGTCAAACTGCTCTTTGGGTTTTCTAGCTCACAGTAAACTGAACCGAACAAAATCCCGAATAAAAAAAATTCAGAAACCTTGGAAAGCAATACTGCACATTTTATAAAATGTTTATTAATCTAGTAAGTAAAAGCCACGACAAGTGTGGGGTCATATAAAACTACGGCAATAGCGTACTCCAAACGCGTATTTCAATTTCATGGGTCTTTTTTTCTAATTCGGCGCAATTGAAACGCGGTTGCCACATCTTGATGGCGGTCTGCACTGTGAGAGACTGCTGGTAGCGCAGTAAATAATTTCAGAGCCGATAAAATCACTGAAGTATGCTGCTTTATTTTAACGAAAATTTCTCGACGGGCTGTGAGTTACCGAATGATAGAATTTTACAGGTAAGATTTGACACGACCGCGAACCACTGCATGGAAAGTAATTAAGATTGTTTAGCAGATTTTATACTTGTATTTTCTGCTCCTAGACCCTCCTGCGGCACCACGTTTGAGACTGGTCTCCTCAACATCGTCATCCGTTCACTTGAGCTGGGATATAGATAAGGACCAGCCAATAAACGGTAAGGAAACCCATCCATGTCGTAGAGCATAAAAGAATGACAACCTGTTTGATATTTTCGGAGTTTCTTAGGGCATAGTTTGAGAAAGGTTTTCCTGAGACCAAACTATAACAACCAATCTTGGGTGTTTCAGTGACAACTTTCTCAAATTATAAATTCGAAACAAGACTGCAAGTTTGGCATATCAAATTTTAGAGCATTTTTGACATGATAAATTGTGCGACACACTCCTAATAATTATCGCATGCGCACTTGCTGCAACATCAGAATTAAAGCCTGTCAGGGATCAAGGCATGGTGACTTAGTATAGGGATCACACGGATAGCAGCAGTGTATAAATAATTGCCTGAAAACCCGCAGTGAAATGAATTGATGCTCCACCGTATTATTTGCCTACAAAGCTTTGCGCAAGCAATCCTGGGCAAAACTAAGCGGAACACAAGTGTTTTTATCGATGTTTCAAGGAAGGAGGGGGGGGGGGGGGGAGTACACTCCAATAGCGAAGCTCGTTCTCGTAACCTCCGATATACCCCTGGTGGAGACTTTTTTTTCATTACCAGTGGAAGTAAATGTAGCCCCGTTGCAAAGGATATTAATTACCTTAGGTTTGAGATAAACACATTACTTCGTAACCCTTCAGCGGTGTAGAAAGCGAACCGTAAGATGTGCACGTTTACTTCGTTTCCAGGGTTTGTACTGTTCCACAAGGCGGAGCCGCCCATGACGTCGAAGTCCGAGCCCAGTGAAGACTCCGACGAGTGGTCGGAAGTCCAAACGGGCGCCGAACGTTCGGCGTACGCGTTTCGCGGCCTGCGCTGCGGCCGCAAGTACGCGTTCCACGCAGTCGCTTTCAACGCCGCCGGCAGGAGTCCCAGCAGCAACACAGTCCTGGCCAAGACGGATGGATCAGGTGCGCAGGCGTTGCCGTTAACGAATTCTCGCTTCCCACGCCGACATAGCACGTTTGTTACAAACCGATAATGAGGGACGACAATGCTGCTGGGAGGAACCCTTTATCGGTGTGTCAATTGAGGCGGTGAGCATTATAATGGCAAAGATGACGAAACTTATAATGGCAAGATGACGAAAAGGTTCGTCATCTACAAATCAGGCTCTTTGTAATGATTCTACTTATTTGCACGTCTTACCAGTTCCATTATGTACTTATTTTCGGGTCTTCTGTTATTGTTTCTATGAATCCCTTATTCGTGCGTTTATTGTAATATGGTTATGCGCTAGCTACTAAATCGTTTGTATTAGCAAAACGTTACGGTATGCACGTCTTCATCTTTTCTTATTTTTATGAGTGTTTCTAAGACAGTTCTCTTGCCTTTATCACTGCCCTGTTGTGCTTTTTTTTTTCGTAAATGAAGCGTGACATCTGGCTATCTTAATTTATTATTAATATTTTATTACGCTCCAAACTGCTTTTTGTTTCGTTTTATTGTAACAGATTTATGTAACCACTTATGTATATTGTGCGTTATTTGCCTTTTATTGTTGATATTTATGTATGGAATTGCTAATACCGCTATATTTCTTAAATGTGTAAGCATTTCTATGCCTACCCAACGAGAAAACCCGTCCGCTCGTTCGTCGGTCCGTTCGTTGCGTGGAGATGAGCAAGGGGCACAATGCTTACGCATACTTGGGCAACTCCCAGAGGAGTTCCTGCATGAATGTTTTTATTAGTGCCTTGACATTTTCTGTGCACCCCCACCCCCTTCCGTACACAATGCCTCTAAGGAACTGTACGGTAATTCAGATAACTGGATAAATAAATACATATGCTTATCTAATATTGTTGCAAACATTGCCTCCCCCCCCCCCCTTGCAAACTGTGCCCCTCCCCCAATCTCTGCGCTATCACCCCCCCCCCCCCCGCCCCCCGATTTTGACTTTTCACTCTAGTTAACATGTCTGCTAGTGCTCTAGAGCTATGTCACTTACTGTTCGTATCAACGTGGGTAAGTTAACAGAAACGTTGATGTGTACAGCACCACTTGCTCCCGATGAGCGCGACCTTCTGCTGTGCAACGTGACCTCGGTGACGCTTCAATTGGGTGCCTGGAAGAGCGGCGGCTGCCCCATCTTTTCGTTTGCCGTGCTCTGCAAGCCTCAGTCGCAGAATGAGTGGTCTCCTGCCACGGCCACCCACTTGGTTCCGGACCACCAGCAGCCACCTGTGCTGGTCATCCCTGATCTGGTTCCAGCCACCTGGTACAATCTGCTCGTCACGGCGCAGAATGACGCAGGAGCTTCGGAGGCCGAATACATCTTTGCTACACTGACGCTTACAGGTGGTGAGTGTGATGTTCGTGCTTGGAAGGGACCGTGCTGTTATGTTTGCCTATAAGATCTCGAGGGGCCGACTATGAACACTGCGACCTCAATCTAAGCTTCAATGCATAGCGGTTTTGTGTTCACGTTTCAATATTGTAAATCGTACGCGAAAAAACTTTGCAGCGCTTCACTACCGTTATCATCATAGTCATGCTCGTGAACGTCGGAAACCATCAATCAGTCAGTCCCAGTCTGGGCCTTAAATATCGGCGGGAGCACTCAGTTTCCGATATATATATATATATATATGTATATATATATATATATATATATATATATTAATGCGGCTATACAGATCCAATATATATATATATATATATATATATATATATATATATATATATATATTTGGATCTGTATAGCCGCATTTACCGTTCAAAATTGCTTTATATGTTGCCAAATAAATCAAGATCAATAAAGACCCAATGAATCATTGAAAGAGACAAATTAATTATTGAAGACTACATTATTCAGCCGTGTATTTTCGTAACGTTCTTGCAGCTGTCCATTTACATCCGACAACTTTAGCAACCCGCGGGCACGAACTTCTTGTGCATTTTGCCCCTGTAGATTCTTCCTGTGGAAAAGCTCGTAAGATATTCAGAGTATTCTGAAGTACGTAAATTCGTAATTATAGAAGGCAAATGAACATGCGTGCGTTTCTTCATGCTCGCATCCCCGATGTAGCGGGTTTGCGCACGTTCAAACAGAGGTACTTTAAAAGCCAAATAAATTCTGTCGCTTCTCATTTGCTCCTGCGAGCCATGCTGTAACAGCAACTGCTGGTTAATAATATGACTTCCGATAATGTGGCATTGGACATACTTTATTGCATCTTAGCGAAAGCAATGAGTTGCAAAATAGTATGCCACTCCCAAAGACCAGGGGTGCTGCCTTTTTTAATAGATTCTTGAAGCCTTGAGTGTCATTAGAACGGGGCATCGAGAAGTTCAATAGCATTGACGCCGAAGAGTCACTGTAATTTGAATACGTATGCAATATTTCCCTGAAGCAAAAATCAATTCTCGATAGCGTTGTTTTTTTTGTTTTTTTTCCTACGGTACACGGTACCTCTTTGTTTATTGTAGGCACCGTGCCACCTCCTCAATGGACACAAGCCGTAGAGTCTCAACGCCGCCACATCCACATCATTCTCCCCACCGTCTGTTCTCTCGTGGTAGTGATTCTGCTAGCGGTCGCCGTGTTCTACGTATTCTCCCGTCGACGCGTCTCGACCGTGCAACGCCCATATTCAGGTGGGCAAAAGTGTTCCCGCTGGTACCCTTTCTCCCTGCCTCTGTAACTGTCTGTCTATCCGACGATGCTGCGTATTGACTGTGTCCATTTGTGACACATATGTTTAGCGGTCGTCCATGATGTTGCATATTTTGACCTTTGAGTCTGTGACTTGAAGGCTACAGCACACAAGCGGACAAAGATGACGAATGATGTAATAGACAAAGTGCTTGTGTACGTTAAACCCGTCTTCGTCCTTGTGCGCTTATGCGTTGAGGTCTTCTATTCGTAGATAAATAGCCAAGTGCTTGAATTGAGTCGAGCTTTTTAGAGACGCAGGCTCATCTTCCAATCTTCCATTAAAGTGCCAGCCGATTATTTCACTTAGTCCAATAAATAACTCATATACTGCGTTAGAGAATGTATTCATATTTTCAAATTCAAAGCGCATGATTCTCCGATGGCATTCCGATATAAGGTGTCCCAACTATCATGCACCCAAGATTTAAAAAAAAATAGCAACTGCGTTACTCGAAGAAAACCTAGTGCATATTGTTTCCAGTATAGCAGAGTAGCCACCAGCAATTTTTCGTTATTACAATTTAATTAGTTATTTGCAGTTAATTAATGAACTTCTTAAATATTATAATTAGACTAAAAGTGTCAATGAGAAAATTCTAGCGCCACATTAAAAAAAACGGCAAAGCTTGCACTAGGCAGCGCAAAGCTCGAGACACAGCGAAGCCGGTCGATCGATACTGTGTCATAACTTAAGAGATACCTGGAATAACCAAGCTCAACTCAGGCATAGCCAAGGCCGAACCTAGTTGCTACCAAGTTCAACCTAGATACAACCAAGTTTAACCTAGACATAGCCAAGTTCAACCTAGCTACTACCAGTAGACGCAATCGATCGGCCAGCTTCGTTGTGACTCGAGCTTTTCGAGGCCTAGTGCAAGCTTTGCCTCCCCGTTACGACGACAGAAGTGAAATTGCACGCTGAAATGATCAGCGGCCACGCAGCCAGCTGTCGAAAAAGTTGCAGTGGCTTAGCTCGGCTATGCCAGGATATACGTAGCGTTAGCAAAGGTTCAGCTGATTATTCTTACCTTTCCTGGTTGCTTAGATTGTCAAGGATTAGCTTGATTGTCATGCTTACTGCTGCTCCAATGACACACACGCGGTATACGTATTATGTGGCACATGTATTCATTCCTCCTACGCTCAACCGCTAATTGCCAGGCAACTACTTCGGGATCCGATGAGTCAAGCTTCTCCGTTCTTCTGCGCTGTTGAGCAGCATTTGCGCTCTCCTTCTCCATGGCTATACCACACTGGCAAACGCCAGTCAGAACAAGCGCAGCGGCTCCAGCGCAGTGTCAGACGGCGACTGCACAGCGAGCGAGCGCGCGCCGGCGCCAGTGCGTCTACCACGGCTACGACGTCACTCCTCTGGAATGCGCAGACCGGCGGCGGTGAGTCACGCGCGGTGGCGGCGGAGTGCGCGAGAGGTGCCGGCTCCGGTGGCTCCGGTGGTGCGCAAGCCGTGTGACATCACTGATCCTTGCGCATGCGCAGCACGGCTCTTGATGTGCCACGCGAAACGGGCTTGGCTAGGCCAGTGTAGCTAACGCTACAAAAGACGACGACGACAAACGCGGGAGCAGTGGCACGAGCTTGTGCCGAGCACGAGTTCGAGCGCTAACCGACGGGCGCCAACGAGCCAGCTGCGGAAGAAGACGACGACGCTCGAGCCAATGCTGATGATGATAATTTCATGAAACGCGCACTTTTTACGGCTGGCTTAAACAGCTTCCCTGGTAAAACTCTCGTTACACCTTTCTGTTGATCAATACCTGCTACATAAAAGTGTTTTTCCGAACGTCAAGGACGCCCGCGAACACGCAAAATTTCATAGCGACTGGCCGCTGGAGGCACTTTGCGAGTATTCGCGGGCTTCTTTCACGTTCGGAAAAACACTCTTATGTAGCATGTATTGAGCAACAGAAAACTGTATCGGGAGTTTCTAATGTTGCTCTACAATTTTCTCATTGACACTTTGATAATTAAGCCATTACTTTTCGAGTTATATAATTACTTACAATTACCTAAATAAATCTCAGTAACAAAAAAAAAAAAAAACTAGCGGCTACTCCACTGTACTGGAAACAATATGCATTAGGTTTTCTTCGAGTAACGCAATTGCTCTTTTTTTTTAAATCTTGGTACATGATAGTTGGGACACACTGTATAGCTTATACTGGAAGCTTTGCGTCAAGATATATGCTGGGTAATTTTATGTTCAATTGTATTATGGACGAATGCAAAAAGAGACAAACAAATGAAATATAAAAGCCACCTTAATAACTCTTCTTAATTTTGTTTACGCGTGTGCTGGCTAAGCCAGCAAGCTGACGAAGTGCTATCAGATTATGTCTGTTAGAAAAGATTAACGTGTGCCAGAATTGCCATATCGCCTGCCTAATGCCACCTATAGGGCGCACTGCATACTTCCGAAACAAAAATTGATTAGGTGGAATCACAGGAATGTTAATTTTAATATGGCCAAACAAGTCTTTCTGGCTTGATAAATAAACGGACTTAGTTGCCGGCAAATAGTGTCATAAACATCTGAGCAAAATATTACTTCTACGCACGCAACGTGCCACCTGTCCGTGCTGCATGCACAGCCCACTGATAACAGTTAAAATACGCATTTTCGAAAAAACTAAACGTCATTACAAATCACTGCACGTGTTTCACCCACAACGCTAATTGGTAAGACAAAAAAGGGGTTTATTCCGCAAATGGCACGTCTAGCCTGCATAAGCATCGCCAAGATCTGCAGTGCTTCAGTTGGCGAGGTGTTCAGCTTGAGTGGCTAATTATTTATTTTCCACCATAAAACCTAAATACAGATTCTATCTAAATCACCATATATGACAAACGTTTTCCAACGCGTTTACTGAGGGCAGTAATCGCAGCGGAGAACAAACGCGCGTCATAACTTCGCAGATTTCAGGTTTTATTGCGATAGCAACACTCCAAAGCGATTTCTGCCGTCGGCGTCACCGTCGCCGTTGCCGTCGCCGTCGCCGTCGCCGTGAGGTTCCGTATGACGTCAATGGAGATGAAATCGTCGCCGCGCGCCGCCGAACGCTGTATGTGCGAGTGAAAGGGCGCGATGGACGCGCGCTTTCACGGGGAAACGCACGGCGGAGAACAAACGCGCGTTCTGTGCAAGGGCTGCAGCACAATTATATGTAGAGCAAACGCGCCTTCTTCTAGCTCATAACTTCGCAGTTTTACAACAACGCCGCTGCAACTTGCTTAAAATCCACGGCAATTGTCTTGTATTATAGCACACTGCTTCTAATATCGAAGCCCTCAGTGGTTGCTCATTAACTATCGCGTTCTACTGCTCAACGCGAGGTCGAAGCTTCGATTGTCTGTCGCGGTGAACGCATATCGATGAGAACGAAATGCAAAAAAAAAACACCGCATATCCACGGGGTGAATGATGATGAGTGGGCGAAGCTCCGGAGGGAATCATCGGTAAACCGTCAATCTTCCGTGTAATTCGCCCAGTCTCGCCGCACTAAATCGAACGATTGACTTCCACCAATGACACGCGCCATATGTGACGTCATTCCTATTTTATAACAGCGCCCTTCATTATAATTGCACCATCTCCCGCTTAAGGCGACGCTAGCACAAACGCGTTAGAAACGGGCAGTACTCTAAGGGGAAGAGGCCACAGCGTCTTACGCAGCCGTTTACACATGCCGGAACGTGCACCGCGTTTGCCGACGCCATCAGCGTTTATGAATACGGGGGTAAGGCGGAGAGGCCACAGCGTCTTACACCAGCTTCTTACACAAACGCGTTAGAAACGCGCAGTCTTTCGTTAATGTTGGGTATTTATTACCATCGTGGTGCGTCTGTCCATGTGCGCTTCGTGGCCTAGTGGTTAGCGCCACGCGTTCAGAAGCGAGGGGTCCCTGGTTCGATTCGGCTACAGACACAACTTTCGGATTTTTTTTTCTCATAAAAGTAGACGTGGCTACCTACTACTACTACTACTACTACTACTACATACTACAGAGGAGGGACAGACCCACACCCTAAGGAGCTTCGCCCCTGAAAAAAGTCACAGGCCTGCGCGGCACACGCAGCACAGTCACAGCGTAAGCTGGTTGAGTGGCGCAAGAGTAGCTCCAATTTCGGCACCACGTACAACAAGGTGTTCGCGGCAAAGTGTCTTCGCCTCGATTTTGACGAGAACGCGATCTGAACTGCCCGCCCGGCGTCGGCGTCGACGGCGAGCCGCGGCTTGTAATGCTCTTTGCACAGCAGTCTGCTGAGCCCGATGATGCCTGGTTGTAGCCGCGCACGTAGCTCTACGATTCGCTTCTTCAGTAGCGGCTCGTACCTTGCGAGGAGACGCCATAACGTGTACCGAAGAGGTACCCAGAATACGTGGCGCACATCTAACATCGGGATAGCGTTGATTGCGCGCCTCGTCAGAATCGCATCGCGGCTGTTGCAGGCACGTTAACTAGATGGCGCCACCATACTGGCGGAGGCTCGGGTCGTCTGCGCCTGCACGCCGGCCTACAGGGCGCGTATAGAGGGAATTTTTGTTCTGCCTGATAGCAAGCGGTTGCGTGGCTCAGTGGTAAAGTGTCCGACTCCCCCGCAGCGGGCCTGGGTTTGATCCCGGCGGAGAGCGGGTACTTTTTGTCACATTTCCCGCGATAGTGGTTACGGGGCGGCGGCGGCATCATCGCGACCAGAAACGGCTATTGGAATGAGCCCATAACAGCTTACGCTGTAAAAAATTGTCTGTGTATACTTCGACTTAGGTGCACGTTAAAGAACCCCAGGTGGCCAAAATTTAGCCGTAGCCCTCCACTAGGGCGCTCCCCATAACCCACTGTGCAGTTTGGGGACGTTAAACCGCACAATTTCCAATCCTCACAGGAAACGTGGACGAAGTGACAGAGACGACCAAGTCGGTGGACACTGTGCCAATGAGCGTATGGGAGGGATCTGACAGCAAGCAGGAGTCCGAGACCTCGCAACACCGACGCGCCGTGGATCATGAGCAGCTCTACTACCCCTCGCCTTACGCCACACGCGAAGGTCGGCTGTCGTCATTGTACGCAACCGGAGGCCTGCAGTCTGGCTGGGCCTCCGCGAGAAGTCTGAACAGCGCAACCGATGAAGCGATGGATGAACGCATGGGGCCGCAGCACACTTACGATGTGCCTTTTGTGCGGAGGCCGTCAAGCCCAGAGGCAAAGAAGCTGCATCAGCAGGTACGTCCATCTTTTTTGAATTCGGAAGCGCGTATGAGCAGCTGCGCGCCTCAGTCGTGGTTGCCTAATCGGTGAGGATTTTACCTGGCGTCCTGGCCATGCTGCGAATATGTTATCCCTGCTCGTACCAGCTTCGGTTAGAATTATTTAAAAAATGTTGTGCACGCTGCAAAGAAATGCTGCAGGAACTTCGTTACCTGACAGAAGCCCGCAATCTGTAGCTTAGCAAGCGCAAGGTCTCAGTAGCAAACGCACCACCGCCCGTCATTTATTTGAAGGCAGAAGCCTTCAAATACGAGTGTGCTACAGGTGTTTATAGGAATGTCCTACGACGTGGGTGCAGCGTAGCTTTGTGCAAACCCACACACTTGGCTTCTGAGGAGATTGAGTGGAGTGCTAGCTTCATCGCAGATGCTTTGTGAACGGATATGTAAGTATACACATAGAGGCTTCCTACGCCAACATACTGCAGCAGCAAATTTTGACACGCCCGATGGGACTGGCGTGACCATGGGCAACTGCTTTTTGACTTCGTTCGGATTTGCTGTAACACAAATTACTGGGAACCAAGGCCGGAAAGAAAAAAAAAAGACGCGCCCACTGTACTGCAAACGTGCCTCTATATAAAACTGCTTTTTGGCCAAGTTGGTATCTTCTGAAAGACTCATTCAGCAAATACCAACAAGAAGGCCAGTGTCGTCGCCATATGTCTGCCTTTTTTTTGTGTGTGTCCTCTCCACGGCAAATGTGTAGCGTGACCATACAGTCTGAGTGGCTAAGAGCACGCAGTGTAGAGTCGTCATGAGAAGTCTGTCCTCCGCCCCCCCCCCCCCCCCCCCCCAAAAAAAAAGGGCAACCGCTATGAGCCACTATTTTCTCTTGAGAATTTTGGCGCTCTTAGGCCATGATTGGCCCTTGCGATATAAAAGCCCACATATACGCATCATCATCATCATCTCCTAAGACCCTTATGAACAAGCGACAACCCCGTATTGCCAGCTTCTCAGCAACACAGCATTGAGGCAGAGTGAGACGCCCCGGGAAGCCTGCGCTGCTCTAGTCTCGCATGCCGCGGTCTGCATTCTCTCTAACAAAGTTGGGCGCATTCCCGACAGTGGCTGGCTCGGATTCGCTCCAAATACGGTAGCACCCACGCTGCGAGAGCAAATCGTAGTGTGCGGGGGTGCCAACTCGGGAATCAATACAACGGGTCCGCGCTTCTCCTCCTTCACAATGCCTTCTCAAGTCTGTCAAACCCATGGGGGCCGAACGTGCGTGGGTGACATGGGCAGTTTTTGTTAGCAGAAAGAAATAGTGTAAAACCTGCTGCCTAATATTTTGCCTTGTAGCGCTATGAAAATAAAGTTGTATATAAAGATTATGTGCATGTTCTTAGTACAAATCGGGGGTAATATTTTACGAATATATTCCTTTTAGTTGAATTTCATAGTTATTAGCAAATTGGGTACGTAGTTCTTGTAAGTACCTTCATGACGAAAAGAGCCGTACCTGAGTATTCAGCAATACACGCCGCACCAGGCTACTGAGGCCAGCCTGCATGCACAGTTCCTCGATACTGCGGTGTAATATGGAGGCCCCACTTTTCCCACGACAGCCGCGAGGGAGACCGTCTCGCATGCGACCTATGTACGTGTCAGACAAGAATGCTTTGCTCGAATCCGGCAAATTCTTGGAGATTGCGTAACAATTATTGAGTAATACCAGCTAGAGTCTGAGGTTAAAATGCGATAATACGGTGTCTTATCTGTCCCACAGAAAGAATTTATGTGATTTGAAGTGCGTGTACGATACCAGGGAATGAAGAATTTCAAGTTTATTACAGTCAGATGAGCTTAAAATGTGATGTGCTCTTCTTTCTTGCTCGGGTATGTTAGCCTATAAGCTCAGTGGCCTAGTTTCTACCGCTTTTTGTTTGCCCAGATTTGTTTAGAGCACACTCACATGCATTCTGGCTTGTTTATCCTCAATTTTATTTTGTTTGCGCAGCCAGACGGGCAAGGTCACGTGCTAGGGTCCACGCAGTGCCTTCCGGAGAGCATTTATACCAAGCCTGGTAAGAGCCGACACGTTCACTTCTCTGCGTGGGAGGTTACTGCACTAATATCTTATACTCATTGCTCATTTTGCATAATTCAGTTTTCCTGCACCTTCTGGTGCAGTAATTCAGGCTTCCCAGAGAATACTAACTTCCTTTGTAGGCAGCCCTGTTGCGCTAGGAGAATTACGATCTTCCTTTTTTTGTATGCTCAGGTGTATTAGGTCAAATATGTAATCGCTCACTGCACCCTTAAGCGCACGCATATTTCCCTACTCTTTTTATACATACGTTTTCACAGCCTAATGGGTCCCTCTCCTCAACGTGCAGGCATAAAATTATTTCCATTGAACAGCCAGGTGCATAAAAGCTCAGTTGTATGACTGGTGTACGCTCTCCTATATGGCAGTTCGTAATATACGGGCCCTGAAATCAAGTGAAAATAATTATTTTTCTTGCGTTCGGTCTAATCATGGATAACCAGTGTGCTCACGTCAAATCAAATAGCGAGTGTTCGATTTTTTCATGGCGTCACGTCACAGACCGGGGAAATGGAGGTAGCCAGAAAAAAATCTGACCATTCGCTGAGGGCTGGTTGCAGAGATCGAATAGAAACAGTTGGGAGTAGGTTTACGGTATAGTACTCCTTGGTCTACCGCAAAATGGCAGCGTCCATGGCTATGAAATGAATTTTGCCATTTGTGGGCCATGAGTGCTTGAAATAACATGTTTTAGGCTATGAACGAGGTTAATTTTTTTGTTCGCCTGTGCTGGCTTGAAGAGTACTGTTAAACATTAGTGGCAATGCTGTGCATAAGGTGCTGATTTTTTCTATTACGTTTTGTTTTCCATAGCACCATTATACACGTCCCCAGAGAAGTACAAAGGCCTTCGAAAGTCACTTCAAGCACTCAGCATAATTGAAGGCTACCCAAACACCAATGTCTCCTACGTTTATTCGCGGCCAAAGAAGAAACACTGGAGCACCCACGGTGATGAGCTGTACGCTGAACATAAGCTGCGGAAGCTGTCCAGGTGTGTTCGAGTTTGAACTGCGTTCTGTGTCTTTTTAATGTAACAAAGGTCAGAGCTTAATAGTAAAATTTGACATAGTGTAAGCAAAAAAAATGAGATTCTTTCACATGAAAACATTTAGTTGTGATAAGTTATCCCTTAAATAATACAGCTTGCTACCGTCTCGTAAGCTCCACCTGGAAAAATGGGAGCAAACCTCAGTCCACGGATGGAATGCTTGTTTTGCGCGTGACTGTATAAGAATGCTCTCAGAGGAAAACACTCGAAATCCTGAAGAAGTATGGGAGATATTCTAATCTCATCCTAATGTAAAAGGGTATCTGCAAACTAAGCTAAGTATGAATAGACGGACTACAGGAATGGAAGGGGAACGGGGAGTTACAAAGCAACACGCATTCGAAGTCACGCGCGTTAGCTCAGATGTATAGACGCAGTCGCCACAGGTGATCCTTAACTACATGGCACGACTCAAAAACATTTAATTGTCAAGCGCCTTTACAAATGTGTAAAAAACCCGGATATGAACTCAGGCGCTTGACGGCTAAGGCTCTTTCTTCGTAGTGTTGCCTTCGTTAAAAACTGAAGCATCGCTCCATGCCAACTAAACATTATTTGAAAGTCCTCGGTCAACAAATACACCAGGATTGTTCTCGAAAACGCCAAGCGCATGCTAAGGTATAAACGCAGATTCTTGTTAGCAGTTCGCTCCAGCCTATCTTGTATGACTTGTGAACATGAAATTGTCATGTACGGAAGCCGCCACGCGTTCTTGTCCGTAAAGGTTGTTTGTTGCGCTGTCCTGGCCAGGTACACAGATGGACTGAAGCAAGCGGAGCTTGACTCACACAAAGGGAGCGCAGATTTCTCCATTGAGAGCCACGAGACGTCCGAAGCCGAGTGTGACATGCACGCGAGGCGTTTCTCGTCGCAGAGATAAGACTGTGACGATGATGAGGTAAGTAAACGCTTTGAAAGTGCCCGTTAAAGGAATAAGTTTAAACTATAAGAGCCATCGTAGCTGCCGCGCCAAGGAAATCCTAATACAATACTTCTAGAACTTCAAAGGTTCAGCGCCTTGTTCAACCTTTATTCACAGGACTCTGCTACATAAAATTACAGACCGCGCTCTTTACCAAAGTTTGTAAAAGAAGCCAAACGCAATAACAGTTGTTGGTTACCTTCAAAAGCCCAGAATAATATATTTATAACTTTCAAAATTTTACTTTTAAATCTACCTGGCAATTTTTTTATATAGGAATCAGAGTCAATCGTTAAAAAAAAAGGAACGTCCGAGGTCTGCTAATGTTTTTAAACAGCATTCGTGCAGCTGTTTATATCACTGAGAATAGCAGTCGCCTTTTCCAGGCTCGCAACGTGCGCAGATAACTCACCAGCCTTATATGCGATTAACGGTCGTATATAATCCAGGATGAAAAAAAGTATTGAACTGCGAAAACAACACGCAACATGTCCGAGATGTTGCACTTCCGGAAGGCTCACATTATCGTATCGCCCGGAATTTCATATCTTGCCGCCGCAACGTATTCGACTATCTAAGCGAAGTGGTCATGTCGAAGGCTTGAAGAAATGGACAGTTGAAACTTGTTTCGAACGACGCACTGAATATTCGAGACTTCCTTCGCTTTCGCCTCCTTTGGGATTCGTCGTTACAAACACTCCCGCTCGCGTTTGTGTCCTCATAAAATCAGCGATTAATTTCCCATCGACTGCGACCGAGCTTCCTGCGGCCGGAAGTGTCTTTTGGTTGCGGTCAAACCGCAGCTTGAATCTAGGTCGACCATCAACTTTGTATATCATTTCTTACAGAAAGGTATTCGCCTAAATTCTAGTAAATACGGTCGAAAGAACAGTTATCTCTATGTGTTTTCTAAGTTCATCTTCTGTTGGCTTCATGCGGTTGCAAATTTATGCGTCTGCACTTCTATCCATTGTAAACCACCATGCACTCAGTGCAAACTGATTGTTTTCCTTTTGAACGTGTACCGCAGGGCCCGTGCTCTTTCAGCAGCCCGAGCCATCTTCAACCGCCGTGCACGCTTCTGGGACTGGGGGGATGGTGGCCAAGACTTTTTGAACCACATTTGGCCATCATCCGATGATCCAGACGCCCGTTTTTGCTGCGGGCATTTCAATGGAAAATCAACGCCCTGCACCTACGCAGCCAAGACCGAGATGGTTTTTCCGGTATGTATCAGCGATTTCTTACGGCAATCAAGGCTTGCTTTCAAATTTCGGACAACCAACGCTTAGACAAAACGCAATATTCAGGACATGGACTTAGCAGTATGTGAGTGCCCTACTCTTTCCCGTGTTTTTTTTTTTTAATCGCTTGTCATCTGTAGCCTAAACTATGCTACGCAAATCGGCCTTAATTTCCATATCACGAATTTCTGCCTGTTTACAAGCATAACTGCGATCAAACACGCTGAGTCGAGTATTACGTAATTAACGTTTGCTTTACTTTTAACACTCTACGCGTTTGTGACTTACAGACTTTGAGAGAGGTCGCTTGATACAGTTCTTCCTTCATTTTTGCGTGGATTTATTTCGATTGATGTCACTTATGATGCCAAGGTTGAAACTCCTGCATTTACTGTCCACGATTAAACTTGATGGAAGTCCTTCCTTATTTTGCTTTTTTAACATGACGTTATTAAACTGCGTAATCGCTTTGATAACGTTTAATGACGAGTCTGTGACGTCCCTAACTTAGCAGCCTCCCTATGAATGTTGAGAGATTCATTGCTGAATAAAGTAAGAAAATCCTGCGAAGAGTGTTGCTTTTTCATTTTGCTTTATTACTAGTCACTAAGAGCCATGTTCATACTTCGCAGCAATCTGCGACTTCAGATGGATTTTCTTTTTAATCAAAAAATGCCTCATTCACCCGTCTGCCACATTTAAATCATTTCTGTTTTCATTTGAATTGTTATTTGTCTTGTCATCTATGTGAGCATCCAACCTACCTTGACTTCATTTTCTCGCAGACAGTGTCCCTTCTAATTCATCTCGTGAAAGCATTGTCTCGAGGGTTAAGCTGCACTCAATTTCTTAGTTATTTACGCGAAGCCTGAATGTGTGGTAGCAAGCTGAACATATTTCTAGTTCGCCTCTCTGCCTTTCTTTTCTTCTGTCTCTCTCTTTCTCTGAGTGTTGCAGGTACTCTTTTTCTTTCCTTTATGGCGCGCTTTAATACTGCCAAACTTTATGCTTGTCCGCAGGCGGAGCAGAAACAGCCACAGAAGGCCTTCCCAGTAAGCTCTTGAACGTCCAGAGTGTGGAATGTGCGTCTGTAGTGTACAAGATAGCGGCTATGAAGATGGAGCATCATCGTCAGTAGCCTGCAGTGTCTGGGAATCGGATCCTTGATCGTCGCCGTGCACTTATCAGTCAGATTACCGCTCGTCGTCACGTTTTGGCATGGTCCCGGCAATGCGCCTAGCTGCACACTGCAGTGGTAGTTATCTGGATCTGTATGTGGCAATTAGTAAATCGGCTATTAGTCAAAATCTGACAAGGCAGTGAGAACTTTGATTGCATTCAACGGTCGTTTAATGATAATTACATCTTGTATTATAAGAAAATAGGAGCCAAAAGTGCTATAAATTTATTTACGAGGAACCGTTCCTCCGGCGAATAGTGGTGAGCGTGTCAGCGAAGGGAGCACAAGTTGCTGGCAACAGCGTGCCAACGCATCGAACCAAGCATCAACGCCGCTGGGAGTTGTGATACCTGTGAAGCACGGACGCGATGGTTCGAGCTGTCTCAAAGCACAGTGCGAGAAGAAACCTGTGGGTGCGCGAGGACTCATTCTGACAACAGACTTACGGCTCATGAACAACTTTTTGCGAGTACTATTGTACATAATTTGTATTTTTACAAATAAATCCACTTTATTTTTATGCCATTTCTGCAAAATAATTTACTTTACACGCGTGTGATGTTGTCTTTATCAATGTAGGCAGCCAATCATGGTATAAAAAGGAAAAAAACAAACAGGACAGCAATAACCACGGTTTAAAGGAGGCTACACGCAGACAAATATGTGGCTTATTCGCACAATGCACATGTTGTACCTCCAAACGAATCTACGCGTGTGTGTAGAAAAACTAAATAAATTCAAAAAATCTCAACGAGCATCCTCCTTCACTTTGCTACAAGTGATTCACGCTGCGCAAGGACAGGTTTAAACAGATGCAGGCTTGAGCACAGTACCATCGAATGAGCCATATTGCCGGACTTTATTCGAAACACTATAGAACTTATTGTACGATTCCGGCAACCCTGTGTGCACCTTGGATTCCCGCCGCCACCGTGAAAGTTATACATGCAAGTCAGTGCCAGCTGCGCGTATAAAGTTTGTGAGCGGCTCGCGCGCTCTGCTATAGGTCTACAGTTTGCTGTGGTCTTTTGACAAACGGTTAGCACGTTGTCCGCGTAATCTGGTCCTGTACAAAGCTTGGTTCCCCACAAAGGGATAGATACCTTGTCATGCTCCTCCGTACCACGAAGGCGTCATCGACAGATAAACGACAGGCTTAGGGACAGGTTTAAAGCTTAACTAAAGTTTGTTTCCTGGGAGCAAGATGCAGTATCATCCAATATTTCTTATCAAAAAATTAAATTATGTGGTTTTACGCGCCAAAACCACGATCTGATTATGCGGCACGCCGTAGTGGAGGACTCCGGAAATTTAGACCACCTGGGGTTCTTTACCGTGCAATTAAATCTAAGTACACGGGTGTTTTCGCATTTCGCCCCCATTTCTTATCAAACAAAGCAGCGCAGAAGTTTAAGACAAGTTCGCGGAAGCTTCGGGAAAATTATGCGTGCATAACCGACCTCAAAAGGCCTTCAACATGTCTGCTCTGCGGCATATAGTGGGTAGAGTGTCTGGCTTTCAAGTGTAGATCCTGGGGTTTTAGTTGATCTCCGCGCGTTTATTCGGCAACCTATCTATCGGTAAATTATATTTTATTGATACCGCATACTTAAACTGTTAAAAAGAAACAGTGTAAACTACGTTGATCTGGAAAAATAAGTCTTTTTTTTTTCATTTCGCTCCTACACTAAAAAATGTTTGCCGTGGTTGAACGAGGTTACACCAAATTTGTCGAACGATAGCACGGTTTTGCTTGCTTTGGGGAGGGACAGTTACCTTAATCACTGATAGCTCTACTACTCCAGGTACAAACCCAGAAAACGCCTGGTTCCATAAATCTGACCTTCAAGTTCAGCCAAGGTCAAACTGGGACTTAGCCTGCCACTACTGGCGGCTGCTGCGTACGCCACGTGGGCGCCCATACCTTGAAAGCGATCTGCGAGGTGGACAAAGTGCGCCGAGTGCTGGTAGCTTCGTATGCGATGTGTTTTCGACGCTCAGTTCGCGTTGAAGCAAGACGTAGTATGAAGGTTAATTCGCTCGCTGCTGCTGACGGCACCCAGCAGCGTGTGTGTGTTGTTTTGTGGTGTAGTTGTAGATGCGTTAGTTGCTGACGGTACACTGCAGCGTCTGTGTCCTTTCCCAAAGCAAGCAAACCTGTGCTCACTCGACAAACTTGGTTTAACCGTGTTCAACCCCGGCACATTTTCTTCACTCGGCAGGCTCACCGATTCGTTGCATTCATTCACGTTCCACTCTTTTTGACCAGCTGCACCAGATGCGCCGGAGGATGGTAAGTCAATCGAACTGTTCAAAGGGCGACGGATGTTGCATTTAAACCTCGACTTAACGAAGTCGGTGGAACATGACCGGTATTTCGGTAAATAGAAAACTTCGTTAAATCCAAAACTTGCTCACTTTCTTTTCGCCTTCCCCATCGCCCCCAAGAAAAAACACTTTGTCATATATGAATATGTATCGAAAATTCGTAAAATTTTGTAAAATCTGGTTTTGTGAACTCAAGGTCTCACTGTGTTCGCACTCTTTATTCTTTAGTGATCAATAATTACCCCGCAGCGCCCAAAGGCGCTATAGCAGGGGGGTTACAACAAGGAATAAAATACATCTTTATTCACACAATGTACTTGCTTTTCAGTCAGCCTATTCCACTGTTTAATTGTTCGAACAAAAATTGAGTTGGCATACATGTTCGTCTTGGCAGGATACTCAAGGATTTTGCAACTATGGTAATTACGTTTTGAAATGTAATGAGGTTTCCGTATTTAAATACCCTATCAATTCCAGTTTTAGTATCGTAAATCGAACTTAAAAATTTTAATCTCAATTTATTGCGGCGGGCAGAAAGAGATTCCCATTCGAGCTCAGCCTTAATTCATTGCAGTGCAACTCTCCCTCCTTCCGTACCGCCCCAAGACGAACCTGGCAGCATGGTTTAGTGTTTGTTCTAGAGCGGCAATGAAAGTTACCTCGGGGGAGGGGGGGGGGGGATGGCTGTTTGTGCTTTTTAAGCCGTGAGGAATCAACATTTGGGATATGTGCACTTACCAGCTCGAGTAACATATTCTTAATGTTGTCCCACATATCATGCACAGATCATGCCCACATATCATGTTCCTCAGATAAGTACTCGAAAACAGAAAATAAATTACGAAGTTTTTTTTTTAGAAATTGCATCGTAATCACCCTTCTCATAAAAGTAGACCCTTCTACTCGTAGATAACGTCGCACGTCAGATGTGGTCTTAGCGCTAGAAGACACGGACAAGAACGAGAGAACAGAGCGAGCGCTAACTTTCAGCTGAGTGTTGCCGTATATGCATAACGTATCACACACTCTAAAGAAGCTTGGACGAAATGTTAAAGTAGATGTCATATTTCCGCTCCGCAGAAATTGCTTAGCTTATGCAGTGCCACAGATCCGTTTGCCAAGAAACGCGCAGGTTCTAAAAAGAATCATCAGCCCCCCTCTTGTGTCGTGCGTAAAGAATGTTGTGTATCTCCTTCCGTTATGGTGCGGGAAAGTTTACATTGAGCAGACTGGGAGGTGCCTGAATCATATGTTAAGAGAACACAAACGAAAATTGAACCGATACCGAGATGGTCATGTTTCTGTGCATTGCAGTGATTGTGGGTGCAAACCCTTGTTCAAGAAGTGTTCTGTTTTGTATAGAAATGTAGATAAAGGTTACGCGAGAGGTTGTTCAAGCCATTCTGATAGCGAGGGCCGGTGATAGCTGCATCAGCTCCCCTTCAGTTTCTCTGACTACAAATGAATTTGCGTTCCTGGATGCGGCCAGTTTTCATGTGCGATGATTGGGCCTTTTCTGTATGGGGGCCTACAAATGCGGTTGTTTCTCGAAATAAACACTCAGTTGAAAGTTACCGCTCGTCCTGTTCACTCGTTCTTGTCCGTGTCTTCTAGCGCTATGACCACATCTGATGTATATAACCAACTAGCCCAAAAAGCCATACTTGTAAACTTCGCACGTTTCTTTTTTTTTCGGATACCGGCAACAACAGCAAGATGGTCGGCAATTCCCGGAATGACAGTCACATTTCTTACGAAATCTGGCGAGCGACAAAACAGTAAAAGTCTAACACAGAGTCATTGCGAGTAGGATCGGTAACGTACTGCGTCAGACTAAACGTGTCCACGATATTTTTCATCGCAAGGTTCATGCGCCTGCCAGAACTTATACACGTATCATTGCACCAAGATAACCCAGGCAGATTATAATCACCCCCGAGAAGCATCGTCTGAGCTGACGCCTCGGAGAGAATTTGATATAATGTTTGCACTGTGCTAATATCTGAGCTGGGCGAGCGATAAACCGTTCCAACAGTGAACGTGAAATTATCTGATAGGACTATCTTGCACCATACAGACTCCAGTGCATTGCACTCGTTATCACTCGAGCTTTACAAGCACTCTTTGATTACGTTTGTAAAATAAAATGTTTGACGTATATCGTAATGTAGTGATTCTGCGAAGATGAGTTAATTTTGTAAATATAGGCACCTTTAAGTCTCAGTCGGTACAACAGATGGCATAATTTGGGAAATAGAGTCGTGTTGCACTGATTGAAACAATTACGGTACTCTAGACACTCCATATACTATATGTATACCATCGCAATCAGCTGAAAGGAACGAATGTCACGTAGCCTAAGGAACGTGAACGTTTCAACAAGAAACGCAAAAATAATGACTATTTGGAGATCTATCGCGATTAGAAACACCGTTCCCCTTCGTCCACCTGTTTCTCTTTTTCTTTATTACGGTGTCTATCGCTGCGCAGCGCTTTCTTTCCTTTTACAGCGAAAACTAAATGTTCAAACACTGCCATCGATCGAATTTCTAATTTCCTCAAGGGGCCTCGACAACGCTGTTCCAACACACGTCGGCATAATTACGAAAGACGACGCAGTAATTGACACAGTTAGTGCGCCGTTGACTTCGCTAATTAGTCTTCAGCACCAGCGACTTCTCTCCAACCCTCGCATGTTCCTTTGCATTATCTGCGTTAACGGCTAAAAAGAAAGAAAGGGTGCATAGGGGGGAGTGTGGGGGGAGCACACTAAATGGGAATCATATTTTCGACACACGGGAAAGACACGTACACACCTTGGCCAACGTCATGTGGGACCACCGGGAGCAGAACTCATTTAGATGATTAGACGTCGACCTACGTGCTTAACATGTGAACTCTGAGAATTCTGAAGCAAGCAACACTGATGGAGCCTCAAACGCACGAGGAGATTAGTTGCGATTCAAAACACCCTCGGGAACTTTCGGAAGAAACCACAAGTATAAACGTTAGCGCTGTAAAACACGAGGCATCGATGGCCAAACGAAAGGCATGGATAGCTATAGCTGTTCCTGCGCTTGGCCCGTGCTGAAAGCTACAAAATTAAACATAGTAACACCCACACTTTTGTAGGTGTTAGCTCTCCTAAGTTTGAACAGCAATGAGGTGCTTTCAAGAAAAACGCGACAATATTTCATGATTGCTCTTTCAGCATAAGAACGTCGTTTTGGTCACAGTATAACGCGTGATTACAGCGATCAGCTCTGAAGACTTGAATAGACTTCTTTTCTGAAAGGGGCATTGTATCAGTGTAATAATACTTGATATGTCATTCTGTATTTATTTACTTCCTATGCTTGATTACTTCCTAATGCTTGATTGACTTAATTTATTTACATGTGTTTATTTGCATAAGGGCGGAACGTGTAGTTTTGCTGGTGTTTTTGTCTATATTCTCTGTTTAAGCACGTTTACGAAATGTGGTTTATTGCAGGAACGTTTTTCTTTTTTATAGCACCTCCTGTTATCATCCTTCGATGACTGAAAAATTTATTGTTTGTGGAGAAGCTAGTGACACAGTACTTGTCAACATTTCCAGTTCCATTCAGATCACTCACTCACTCACTCACTCACTCACTCACTCACTCACTCACTCACTCACTCACTCACTCACTCACTCACTCACTCACTCACTCGCTCACTCACTCACTCACTCACTCACTCACTCCACTCAATTGCACTGAAATCCTCGTATTAGAGAATTCAGAGACGACCATAATGAAATGCACTGCATATAAACAGATAATCTTTAGGGGCTGCTGACGGCTTAATTTTTATTTAGACTCTAAAACCGCTGTAAAAGATAACATGTCAGTGAATCGCAAGTTAGAGTTAATAATCTCAAGAAGTTTAACAAGACAGCAAAAAATCTACAGAATTGCAATCACTCCACCTTCTATGCCATTTAAGCGAGCACGAAAGCGAAAAAAAAAACTAAATCCACTTAGCCTGACAAAGTATTGTTTCAAAACCCTACTTTCACTAATTTCGTAGTCGTTTGCGCCCCTAACCTTTGTTCTGTACTTCATTTCTACGTCATTTTGACGTAATGTATTTCAACTTGCTTTGTTATTATTATTATTATTATTATTATTATTATTATTATTATTATTATTATTATTATTATTATTATTATTATTATTATTATTATTATTATTATTATTATTATTATTATTATTATTATACACCTGCCGACTCCGGAAAGTCATCCACCCTTACTACTTCTACTCCTGCCTCAACGCGAGCTAATGTACCTGTGTTACAGCGCACTGCTGAACGACGAGCTGCTGTTTCCCCACGTGATTTCGCTTCGTCCACTGAAAAAGCACCCGAGACTACACAAAAAAACAAGAGTCCTGCCTCGGTTGGAGCGCGAAAGACTTCGACATTATCTGTATCTCAACGGCAGCACCGACCTAAGGCTATTTTTGTGTCTAATTTGAGCTCTGAAACAACCTCTTTCGACTTGACCAACCACTTAAAGGCCTTGAACATTTCTCCCCTCTCCTGCCGGCGACTTAGAACTAAATATCAATCGTATTCTTCTTTTCATGTAGCCGTCGATGAAGAAGCCCTTAAGCGCCTGAACGACCCGTCAAAGTGGCCAATGGGTTGCTTGTTCAAGCCGTTCCGTGGTGTGCTACACGATGACATGATCCATGCTACTGAAATAACAACCACCAAGGATCAAAGTGGCGTGTAATTTCGACATTTTTTACCAGAACGCTCGCGGACTTCGCACCAAAGCACGTGAATTTTTTGGCAATGTGATCTCATCTTCTTTTCCTATTTTCGTTGTTTCTGAAACTTGGCTGTGTGGTGACATTTCGTCTTCAGACTTCTTTCCACCGCACTACAACGTCTTCCGCAGTGACCGGGACTTCAGTGAGTCTCAACAAAAAGGTGGTGGCGTGCTGATTGCAGTTGACAATTCATTGAAATCTGTACGGCGCATCGATATGGAAAGTGTACGGGAGTCGATATGGCTAGAAGTCAGCCTAGCCCGATGTGAAAAATTGTTGATTGGATCGTTCTATGTACAGCCGAATATTTCCCCTGTTTTGTATGATGAGGTCATCTCTTCCATTGAAAGTGTAGTATCCTCCCATAGTAAGCACAAAGTAATTCTTCTTGGTGATTTTAATACACCAGGTATTGATTGGAACACACTTAGACATTCTCATTACAATCATTACACAGAGAAAAAATGCAGCCTGTTGTTGGACTTTCTGTCTTTCTGTTCCCTTCAACAGCATAACTTAATCACCAATTCCTGCGGCAACGTCTTAGATCTTTGCATCTCGAATTCTCAGGTTTTAGATGTCTCTCGTTCCGAAATTTTCCTTGTGCGTACCGATAAGTTTCATCCGCCACTAAAGATAACTGCCTCTGTGTCAGCACTGAGGCAGAGCTCCTCCAGCGGCGTAAATGAATCCCCACGCTTTGCTTTCAAGCGTGGTGATTATCTTGGTTTATATAATTCCTTGTCCACCACCAACTGGTGACTGGTTACAGACAAAAGCAATGGTAATGACCAAGTAGATCAGTTTACAGAGCTTGTTCAGAGCAGTATGCGCAAATACATTCCCCAGTACAGGCCTAGACGCTCTAGATATCCCCACTGGTTTTCGTCTGAACTCATAATTGCCCTAAAGCGTAAAGATCGCGCACACCGAGAATCCAGAATTCCGTTGCCTAATGAGTACAGAGAAGAATTCCGCGTTTTTCGATCTCTCTGTAAACGTCTCTATAAGCGGGATCAAGATTCATATATGGCATTCTTGGAAAATAGCGCCTCCGACCGGCCGGCGGAATTTTGGAAGTATATCCGTAAGCGTTCCAATAAACATGGAGAGGGTTTGCGCTTACTTGACTCTAGAGGGGCAGAAGTCCTAGCAGTCGCGGATTGTTTTGCATCCCATTTCTCTTCCATATATAAAGATGCAGGTTTCAACGCTGGTGTCAGTCAGCAGCACACGACGGTTCCTACATCTAGTGCTGTGTTGTTTGATGAAGAGCTTGTCCACGAATGCCTTAAGCGCTTGAAGCCTTCCCTATCCTGTGGCCCTGACGGCATCCCATCCGCAATTCTAAAAGCTTACGGCAGTATATATGCTCCAGTATTGACATCTATATTTAATAACTCTTTGACTACTTCCACTTTCCCTCACATGTGGAAAACTGCTCGTGTTTTTCCTGTATTTAAGTCTGGATGTAAATCAGATGTGTCGAATTATCGCCCAATTTCTCTTCTCTGTGCTACGTCCAAGATTTTTGAGCTTGCTCTTCACAACATATTGTCTTTTACTGTGAAGAACTCGCTCATTCCGAATCAGCATGGATTTCTCACCGGCCGCTCCACTATCACAAATCTCGCAAGTTTCATGACACAGATCTCCACGCCGGTACTGCAAAGGGGGAAAGTTGACACCATATACTGTGATCTCAGCAAGGCTTTTGATGTAGTCAGCCACTCGCTGCTTCTGATCAAGCTTACGCACTTTGATGTTGACTCGTCAGTTGTGAATCTCTTGCGCAGTTATCTTCTTGGTAGATCCTGTTATGTTAACGTCAGTGGCCAAACGTCTTCTTCTTACATGGCAACTAGCGGCGTCCCTCAAGGATCAGTATTATGACCACTCCTTTTTTTAATTTTTATTAATGACGTTCTTTCTGTTATTCGGAACTCTTCTTTCCTTCTATATGCCGATGACATCAAGATTTTTAAGAAAATTCACACTGTTGATGACTGTCGCGCCCTGCAGTCTGACCTGTTTTCTTTTTCTAAATGGTGCAAGGATAATAACCTTACCTTGAATGCTGCTAAGACCAAAGTCATGACTTTCACACGCAAAACAGCAAGTATTTCTTTTTCTTATTCTGTAGATTCTGTGCCGTTGTGTAAGGTCTGCGAGATCAATGATCTTGGTGTACTTTTTGATGCAACCTTGCACTTTTCGGCTCACACTAAACGTGTTGCAATGCGGGGTATGCGCTCTCTTGATTCTGTATGCAGACTATCGAGGGAATTCAAGTCTCCTACACCGTTCCGCAAATTATACACAACCATCTGTCTTCCTCAACTCGAATATGCGTCGGTAGTCTGGAATGGCTCATCTAGATCCAACAGTGACATTATAGATCGTGTCCAGAAAAAGTTTCTAAGCATATATAATCACCGCTTTGCAAACCTGGACATTGCACCCTGTACTAGCACTGTTGGATTGTTGTCATTGCCCTCACTTCGCGACCGACGTAATCGCGCTGACCTCCTGTTTCTCTTTAAACTCCTTCACGGTAACCTCACGTGTCCCGAACTTCTCGGCTGTGTCATGTTCCGTATCCCACGCAAGATCACCAGAGAACATAGACCTTTCCATGTTCCTGCCTGTCATCATGAACACTCAACTGTTCACAGAATACAGAATCTTTATAACACTTACTTTCGTGAACTTGATATCTTTCATAACTCCTTGTCATCGTTCCTTTCCGAGCTTTGCCTTGTGTTATAATTTCATGTATTGTTCAAGTGCCCTTCTCCTCCTTTTTCATTTGTATTTACTTTGCGCTTTGTTGTCGGTACTCTCTTCTTTTCACAATTTTTATTTTTATTCATTTATTGTTTAATGATTTTTCCCTGAGTGTTTTGTTTTTGGTTTGTAATGTATGCGTGCGCCAGCACTCAGACCTTAGGGTTGTTCCTGGGCACGTTAAATAAACATGATTGATTGATTGATTGATTGATTGATTGATTGATTGATTATTATTGGTCCCTGCTTACAGATAAAACCAATTTTGATGACCAAATAGATCAGTTTACGGAGCTTGTTTTGAGCGGTATGCGCACATAGATTCGTCAGTACAGTCCTAGGCGCTCTAAATATCCCCACTGGTTCTCATCTGAACTTATAACTGCCCTAAAGCATGCATAAAGATCGCGCGCACCGTAAAGCCAGAAGTCCTGTGCCTAATGAGTGGAGAGAAGAATTCCGATTTTTTCGAACTCTCTGCAAACGCCTCTATAAGCGAGATAATGACTCATATATTGCATTCTTGGAGAAGAGCGCCACCGACCGGCCGGCGGAATTTTGGAAGTATATCCGCAAGCGTACAAGTAATCGTGGAGAGTGTTTTCGCCTGCTCGACTCTGGTGGAGTAGAAGTCCAAGCAGTCGCGGATTGTTTTGCTGCCCATTTCTCTTCCTTATATAAGCCTTCAGGTTTCAACGCTGGTGTTAGTCAGCAGCACACAACGGCTCCTACATCTAATCCTGTGTTGTTTGATGAAAATCTGATCAGTGAATGCTTGAAGCCTTCCCTATCCTGCGGTCCTGATGGCATCCCTTTCGCAATCTTAAAAGCGGTATATTTGCCCTGCATTGACATCTATATTTAATAGCTATCTGCATACTTCCACTTTCCCTCGCATGTGGAAAACTGCTCGGGTTTTTGCTGCATTTAAGTCTGGCTGTAAAACCGATGTCTCAAATTATCGCCCGATTTCTCTTCTCTGTGCCACGTCTAAGGTTTTTGAACTTGCTCTTCACAACGTATTGTCTTGTACTGTAAAGAACACGTTGATTCCGAATCAGCATGGATTCCTTACCGGACGCTCTACTATCACAAATCTCGCAAGCTTCATGACGCAGATTTCCGCGCCGGTACTTCAAAGGGGGCAAGTAGACACCGTATATTGCGACCTCAGGAAAGCTTTTGATGTGGTAGGCCACTCACTCAGCCACTCACTCCACTCCAGGTTTCAGCCATAGACGCCCACGGAAGGCTTCGGCAGACCTAGCAAAATTATATGTACAAATTGATTATTTGTAATAAAGATTATTATTATTATTATTATTATTATTATTATTATTATTATTATTATTATTATTATTATTATTATTATTATTATTATTATTATTATTATTATTATTATCATCATCATCATCATCATTCATCATCATCATCATCATTTGCGCAGGAATGGCACAAGGAAAGTTCTCTAACCTTTATAAGTCCTATCTTCAGCTCTTTTGGAATGGAATGGGATCAATGGTTATCGATAAAATATCAGCTCGGCTCGCTCAAGCAGATATGACGTCACTATGACGTCACTCACCGATGCAGGAATTCCGGGGCAGCATCGCTACCCACTTTTTGTCTTTTTGTTTTGCGCCTTTTCTTGCTTATGAAGCCTCATCTGACACGACTTTTTTGTTATATTCTTTTGTCATTACAGAGAGGGTAATTTACTAATAATGCTCAACGTACTTTCATCTTTTCTGTCTACTTCTAGGAGACACTCGTTGCTGACCACACTCGCAAGAACGTATCTCTTTTTTTATAGAGATGTAAATAATTAAACAGATGAATGTTGTTATACCAGGAATTCAAATTTTACCGAAATCACTTAAGCAATGATAAAAATCAGCGCAACTTTACTGACTGAACGTCGCGAAGACTGATGAAACCGCGGATCTGGTGACTTCAACTTGGCTTTTACTTCCCGATGAGTCTCTTCGTACCGTTGCCGCGATACCACCTCCCTCACTCGAAACTCGGGGTCTTCGGATCTTCACCGTCGCTTAGCCTCGGCTTCCCTTGCTTGGAACTCTGCGGCGGCATGTCGTCGTTGGGACCATGCTCGAGCAGTATCCCGCCGTCTTTCCTGCCGCGCCGCTTCTTCCTCTGGAGACAGTTGCTTCTTCGTCTTCGCCATACTCGTCGCCGAACGTCGGAATGCTCTGCGTCCACAGTGCACGCTTTTATACTTCTAGGTAGACCCCCCCCCCCCGCTATCTCTCCCCAGAAAGCGTCGCGCTGCCGCTACGCCACCGTCTCCTTGGCTCCGCCCACCTGTCGTTCTCTCATTCTCACCACTGTCCGACCACCTGTGGCTGGCGTGCGCTTCGCAAAACTGATCAACGCTCGGCACGGTTCAACCTCGGCCCTAAACAGCTCCACTGTTAATACCTGCAAGTATGGAATGTCAGTTTTCTCGTATTTCTTACATTTTCTCCTTGCTGTCATGGCGTTACAGTAAGAGGGTTATGCGTCTACGCCCCCCTTCCATCGCCCAGAACCTTTGATTGTATTAACGCGAAAGCGTTATGGGCCCCGTGTCGCAGAAAATCCGGCGTGGGTGTCGGCGTGGGTGTCGACGACGGGCGCGCCGCCGTCGTCGGCGGAAATAATCGTCCGGAACCACCCCGACCGCGCGGTCACTCTGCGTGGCGCAAGGCGTTAGTGAACAAAATTGAATTTCTCAAAGTAAAATCCGTCAGAAAAATTGTAGAGTACGACTTAACCACAACCTACAGATAGGCCGAGGTAGAACCGTGCCGAAACTCAAACACAAACCCCGTTTCCAGCATTTCTTCAATGCATACAGTGGCGCGGCGCGCTTGCTTCCTTGGAAAAACACCATCCAGATGGTGCTCGACTCCTCGGCAGCCGCTCGCGGAGGCAAAGCTGGACAAAAAAGCTGTAGTTGCCGGAAAGCCTGATAAGCAGGCACGGATCTTTGAATGCTATCGCGTTCTACGAAGCTTAAGCGTCCTCCAAACTTTTTTTACTTGTCGAATCGTTCCAGCGCTTGTGAGTGACACCGCGCCTTCTTGCCTTCTCTGCAGAAAAGGTTATAACTGTTGGCTCGTTATTTCTATACAACAAACATTTCCCGCTGTCATTGTCCTTCCTTGTCTCCATTCTTGTAGCCACTCTACTTAAGTCAAAAGCAAAAGGCATTACGGCTCATCATTCGGGCCAAGCAAGAGCCCACGCCAGCTGTGCCCCGGCGCCACATCCTCGCCATCGCACCTGTTCGACGCCAAAACATGCGCCGGAAACTCTCGGACCCGTGCTATCGGTTCCTGTCCGTCTCCTCCAACGTCGCCGTGTTCCCGAAAGAAACGAGCACTACGACTTCTGTCCCATCCGTTCGTGTCCGGAATCCAGCTGCGCAGGAAGTGGTCGCATTTTTTTTTTTTTACCCTGCACAAACCAATATGCTTCTCCATCTGCATCATTTGCGCACGACATTTCCTTCACTATATGGTTGCCGATTATCGTGAGAGAGGTACTCGTCTGCGAGAAGACGAGGACCCGTTTTTCCTCTTTGCTCGACTCGCCGGTCGAAGCAGCGTCGTTGTATCGCATACAGATACGTGGCCAGCTGGCGGCCACATTCGGTGTTCGCCCGCGGCGATGAGCCCCGCACAATTCTCGCTAGCTCGCCCAGCCGTCGCGGAGACGAAGAATGAATGTCGAGGGAAGACGGGGTGCGGCTGAAAGGGAACGCGCGATCGCCTCCTGTTAAATATGCGAGCTATGTCAAGACTGCTAGTTCTCTTTTTTATTTTTTATTAGCTTATCGGTGGTTTAATCGACGGCATGCCGACCGCGGCCAACCTTCTGAGCGTGTGCGGGTCTCGTACTCGAACTCCGATATGAGCCGGAAGCCACGGACTTTACTTACCCGCTCTACTGCCGCGCTCTTGCATTGTACTGTAGCTCAGGATGGCCGCATTCTATCGAACACCTACTACCGCAGATACGCTTTCGTATTGCACCCAAGACAAGTTCATTGATTGATTCATTGATTGATTCATTGATTGATTGATTGACTGCCTTGTTTTTATTTAAATTTAATGATCTCATTCGATGTAAAAAGCACATTGACGACGTCCGCAAACATTATTTCTGACGAGTGTTATATTTATCATATAATTTATACAAGCGAGATTAAAGCTTTGGGCCTTATTTTAGTCCCTGCGGTACCTCTTGTTTATTTCTAGAATTGTTGAATATATATACTGTTTCTATCCTTGCAGTCTTCCCGTTCTCGCCTAATTATTTTAAATAAAAGCTGGTTGCGGTGTCATGAATATGAAGCTTGTAATAAAATATTTGTTGATAAGTGGTTTTATGGCCGGCATATGCCATTATGCATACTAAGAACAGTGGCCTCGAAAATTAGTCATGCGTCAAATATATCTTGACACATTATTTATTTTTCTAAACAAAATGCTTTGTGTCACATGGCTATACGAACCCCGTTAATAATGGACAAAATATTTTGTGCCAATGAAAAGAGGATGCCTGGTACAATAACGCGCTTCTAAAAACATTCAAAGGCTGCTTTAGATCGACATTCGTAATTCACTCATGAAAACTTCACTCCATTCAATGCTGGCCGAACATTGTGTTCACCACAGTTACGGAATGAATTGGATCTGTTGGTAAAGTTCATTAGGAAGAAAACATATAACGCAGAACCTTGAAACCGCGCCACACGATCTTCACGCAAGCCTTCGGGACAAGAAAGATGCAACATCGCGCATATTTAATGTTCGTATATTAAATGGCATATGTTCAAAATGTCTACGTTAATGTCAATACACGGATGTTTTCAAGATAACGCGAAATTCTCTAAGAGTAATAAGGAGTCGGGGGCTCATATAATTGGTGTTTGTAGCGAGTTAGGAAAAATTAGAGCGTCGCTGGAGTTTGAGGCTTTTTGTAGGATCATGTACCAGCTAGACCACTCAGGCGTTCTTTAAAAGGACACTAAAGCAAAATATTAGGTCAAACTAGATTGAAAGATTAGGCTTCTATAATAACGAATTCGTCATTCGTAACGAAAACAAAGCTTTTTTGAAGAAAATTACGAAAATTGAATATCGGGATGGCGCCACCACCATTGGTGGGCTATGGTATCTCTCGTATGCGACGCCAGCTACCTGATTCACAAAGAGTGGCATAGAAAGAGGTCGCGTGGAGTTTATGTCAGCTGTGCAGTTTTGGCACGGGCGGTTCAAATTGAGGAGCAGCAGTGGCGCATTCGGCGACAATCTTCTGCGCAACAAAGTGATATATATGGACACACTAAAAACTATTACATACTTCTAGACGAACACTCTATCTATCTAGCTCGACCTAATATTTTCCCTTAGTGTCCCTTTAACATCGAGTATTCGGGGAGTTGGTAAGCAGATGTTTACTGTTTCATGTTGCGACCAGGGGGAAAGAGCTCGAGAAAATGAAGCAGAACTCTCGACCTATCTTTCCTTAACGACCAGCCTTTCTAAGGCACTTTATCCCTGTTTGTAACTTTTATGCCACAGTTACTGCTTCCATCTTTTAGGCGAAGCTTCATGGGCTCACAAGTGTCGGCGCTGCTGATGGTGGTGGTGCGCTGAAAAGTGGACCGATCCTGGCGATAGTGCAGAAAGGGTTAAAGCTCAATGGCACATGCCCCTGTCGTTTGGGCCGATCCTGATGATATGCAGAAAGGGTCCAAGCTCAATGGCACTTACCCCTGTCGAGTGGGCTCATCCTGATGATATGGAGAAAGGGTCCAAGCTTAATGGCACATGCCCCTGTCGTTTGGGCTGATCCTGATGATATGCAGAAAGGGTCCAAGCTCAATGGCACTTACCCCTGTCGAGTGGGCTCATCCTGATGATATCCAGAAAGGGTCGAAGCTCAATGGCACATACCGGGACAAGAAAGAAAGAAAGAAAGAAAGAAAGAAAGAAAGAAAGAAAGAGATAAAAATGAAAAAAATCACGTGCGGCGCACACCCGCATTGGATATGCGACACGCGTGATCACGTAACACGCGGATTACGTGACACGCACACGATCAATCAGGTTCGTTTGGTGTGTCGCGAGGTCCTAGGGACATGGAAGGAAAGCGGGTTGGCGCACACTCCTCCGTGCTTCCCTTGCCTCAGATCAGTTTCGGCGAACAGATTGGAAGGCCACGCGTGGTGCGCTCTGCAAAGGAGCAAGCTGCGTTTGATGAACGCCGACGTGAACTCGCTCGGGAAAGGGTTCGTCGTCGACGTGCCGATTCTAGCGTGAGCGTTTCCCTAGACGAGGCTCACCGGCAGCGAAGAGCCGACGATCCCGAGGTGAGGGCTTCCGAAGCCGAGGCCCGCCGTCAGCGACAATCAGAGAATCCCGAGGCGACGGCTTCCGAACGTTACCCTGACGGAGGTCAGATACACACACGACAAGCTTCGCTTAGCCCCATTTTCTCAACAGAGGAAGGGCTGGTGATTTTTTTCCCTCGTTGAACCTGTTTCATTTTTTTTTGTAAAAGATTATGGGGTTTTACGTGCCAAAACCACGATTTGATTATGAGGGATGCCGTAGTGGGGGACTCCGGAATAACTCGCACCACCTGGGGTTCTTTAACGTGCACCTAAATCTAAGTACACGGATTATTTCACAGTTTCCCTCCATTGAAATGTGGCCGCCGTGGCCGGTATTTGATCCCACCACCTCATAGAACACCATAGCCACTAAACAACCACGGCGGGTGTTGTTTTTTTTTTTTTTTTTTTTTTTAACCTAGTACCTTGCGGATAAACAACTGGTCAGCCAGAAAAGCAGGATAGATTTGTAGGTATATACCCTGGAGAATACTGATTTTTTCAACACGTTGTTAAGACGCGTCGTGAGAAGGAAAAAGCGGATTATAATCGAGAGAGAGAGAGAAGTTTAATTATACGAAATGCAGAGAGGTCGGCGTGAGGTAAATTCCTCTAGCCAGCTACTCGGCGTTGGGGGAAGAGGAAGAGAGAAAGAAAGAGGGAAGAGGCGCATGTTGGATGACGATGACGAGAGAAGGAGGATGTAAAACATATGGCAAGCAATTTGGCATGCTTAAAGCCTACAGTCGAGGCCCGTACTTTTTTAAAAGTTCAGTAATGCCTGTATGGCCTTGAAACTCGATTGAGCGTCTGGCCAAGGGCACGGACAATGCATTTCTCCGCAAAGTTCTGGAATTAATATCTCGAAACTGGTGCCATCCTGAGAATTAATTCTAAGTGGATCCGCCTTGCGAACTCCACGGCTACAATTTGTAAATTGCAATATGGGCCATGGGGTAATTAGTTATAAAGTTAATTATATTTTTTGTTGATTAGTAGATTACGCATTTCAATTTCTTGTGCAAGTAATGACCCCCTCTTCGAGTATACCAGCTCATTAACCAGAATTGGGCTATCTGCCACAGGCCACCTTAAATAAATTTTGAAAGTGTTCGCTGAAAAACCCTGTATAGTCACAATGACCACCGATTAGGACAATAAATATGTTCGTACCTTTGTTCAAAATTCGTTGTCAGGTGTCTATCGTTCTCTAAACAGCTTCGCTGGCCATCCAACTTCACAGAGTGATGTTGGTCAGGATTTTTTAATTTATTTTTTATGGCGCATTCTAAGCTTAAACAAGTTATTCTTAGTTTCTTTCCTTTCCTACATTTTTGTTTCACTGGTTCATGCCTAATCATGCTTTCTTTCGGCACTGTTCCCTGCGCTGGTTCGCCCAATGCCGTCCTTTTCAGTGTACCGCCTTTATAAGGAGTGTAAAGTGAGTAAATAAGGTATTCAACGCAGTCACTCTGGCCTAAATTCTGTGCCTTCAATTTCGAATAACCGTTACGTAACCATGTCCTCGCTCCACACAGCCCATATCCATGAAATCGCAGGTTGGACACCTCATGAGTCGGCTATCCGCCGCTTTTTGCGTATGCAGACTTCCACGGATGTGAGTGGGTAAGTCTTTTCAGAATAGTAACAATTTCTTATACTTAAAAAAAAAGATGGGATCCATCCAACGTGTCTACAAAGCCGTCAACTCTGTTTCCTGAACACTTGCCAAGAAAATTGACGCAGAAATTACCGCGTGTTGATTAGATTGCAGATGCGTTCGTTGTACTTGGCAGGAATTATTAGTCTATGACTAAGTATCAAAAATAATTCTTTCATTAACGCTTCATACGGCTGATAGTAGCGTCAGCTCATTCGTATCGGCCGTATACGGTAACTCGTTAACGCAAACGTTGGTGACCTGAGAGCTACTGCGTTTCCAGTGCTGATAAGCGCGCACATTCCGTTCTTCTGTACGCGGCCCGAAAGTGGATTCATCTGTCGAGAAGCCAGCCTCCCAATGTCATGAAATAAACATGAACCCGCGCCTTGACATCCTCACCTCGCGCTTTCCGGCTTGTCGCCTTTCGGCCATCCCTTCGTGGTCATCCTCGGCGCTGTCAGCTCGCGCCGTGTGCGTTCACTTTCCCACCGTGACACCTGCCATTTGCTCTTGCGTCCTTTTGCGTACAGTTTCATTTTGGGTTTGCTAGGAGTGTGATCAAGTTACCGAGGTGGCATTGCTGTTAGTACGTGTGACGTTTCTCTCAGAAAAAGTCGACAACAAACTGCTTCTAGCGGCACCTGTCCAGGGGTGAAAGTCTCTGCATCCTTTTATCTACGACTACCTCGTGCCTGTGATGTTAGACGAGCTGATATCCTTTTTATGTCCACTTTTTCGTAACTTTTGCAGTTGCTTTCTTTCTCCACTTCCCCGCCAAACACTGCACTTTTTCTCTTATACCTATTTTTGATCATGGGCTTGTCTCGTTTATTGCATTTGCAAAAAAAAAAACTTTTTTTATCTCCCCTTGACGAATGCTCGCGAAACCATCTGTGGGCAGCAGTTTCTCGATTTTCTTTCGCGATTCTTTGTCGCGTAGCTGGGGTGCACTTCAGTCAGTCTGTAAAATCTCCTTCTTTGACGATCTGACGCCTTTTTGTGAATTAAGTGCTGTGGAAGAACGTGTTATAGGCGAAGTTTTAAATGTAAAGATGACTCGTACATTGCCTGTGGATACTGTGCCGAGATCGAGGAGAACATTGTGTTGAATATTGGAGTATTCATCCAGTGACAAATGCGGAATCAGTTGCCATGACCAACCGAGGCGTTAGATTTTAAGGACAGCAGGGGAAACATAGTGAGACTGGCTTTAGGTAGAATACAGCTGGATAGTTGTTGATGAAAGAGAATGGACAACGCACAGAGAGTCAAACTTTCAAATGTGAGTGATGTAGCTTAGTGCGTAAAAACATGTAAAAGTTTAAATGCACTAGAAGCTTTCAATGAACGAGCTTGATGGTATGTGCCACCACCCCGCTTCAAAGGCAATGCGCATATTATCATCATCACCACCACAATCATCATAATATTAGACCTCTTTAACCTGATGTACGCGTAATAATGATATTTCTCTTCACTATAATGCTCAATACCCACGTACAAAACCGGTGTTCGTGGCAGCTTCGTTCGACGAACGTGCGCAGAACATTTATTAGCGCGTAATACTATTGCCGATGCGCCGAGGTTCGTGGCTCTCAGGCTTATGACGACCAAGGTTTAACGCTTTATTTCCTCAGCTTAGAGTTGCCGCTCATGTAAAAACCAAGTGCCATGTGTGCTTCACCGCAAGCCATGAACTATAATGGTCACGGGACGCATTTCTTGCGTTAATTCATTGTATGAAATCTGAGGTAATGCCGCACCCCTTCTTGTTTTATTTTGCGATTCCTCTTCTTAAGCTTTTGCATTTCCTTGGCAGAATGCACACGACGTCATCTTCTTCAGGCCTTCATGCCTTCGTATCCTGATTGCATGTCAGCAAATGTCGTCTCATCATTTGACCTCAGTCTTCTGGAGTTGCTTAGATCTCCATTCTGCTCAACTGAGAAGAATCACGTCAAGCCGAGCACTTGTAATATTTTATTTAAACAAAGTATGACAAGATGTCGCCACACTGCTGTTTTGGTCCACGGGTCAGGTATTGCGGTAGCATTAAATAAGCAGTGAGAAATATGGATGACCTGGAAACTTTGCCAACTGTCATGCTGTTATTGCGACTAACCTGTCCGCGTTTTCCTTACAGTTTCATGATAATATGAGTAATTGTCAAGTGCATGCTAAATTTATTGTACTAGTGCGTTCTGTTCAACCATTCTCTGTATATGTTTTTCCTGCGTTGGGTCACTCAACGAGCGTTATAGTTAACCAAGCGTTTGAAACTAACAATAACTGGATAATACGCGCCACAGGAAGATTTTATGTCAGAAATGTGAGAAACCAACCACCCAAAATACTGATGTCAAAATGTTATACTCAATGTTGTCATCAATTAGGAAATGCACTGCGGCCACCGCAACCCTAACACGAGAGCTGCATTTTCTTCTGGCACAGTAATTTGCAGTATAGATCACTTGGTATAGCTAAGACTGAACACCAGCTGCTGTTTTTGTTAGAAAAAGTTACAAATGAAACTACGATACAGCCGCGATGGTGTATCTCATTAGAAATCAACCGTCGTCAGCCCCCGTGCTTTATGGCATAAACTGCTTTTACAGAAAATATATTGCCTGTTGCTATGTATTCTCTAGTCTCGATCTATCCGACATCTCCTTGCAAAGTAATTTTCCTTGTTTTTTTTTATTTTTTTCTCACCCTGAACACTTTCAGGTGCAACTACGTGCAATTGTTTTGTTTGTCATGCGAGTAAATGCTTCTGGTTTTATTCTGCAGTATTTATGGAGAGGCGAGGTATAAAAATCAGCACTGCCTTGATGACAAGCTTTTCCTTCATCCTGATTTGGCGAGACATAGCGCGTGAAGACGCATAAAACATGTCTTCGCACACATTTCACTCAATATACACTGTGGCTAACACATCAGTCGCACTTTCTGCAAGAACTATTTCTTGTAGGCGACGCTTAACCGAATGCGGTGTGCACAGGTACTTGCGTGGCTGCAGCTGCCACTATTTAACGTCCACAAATTCAACAATTTGAATCAGTGCTCTTCCGGCAGCGGTGGCTAAGTGGCTGCATGTGGCGTTAAGCTTCTGAGCACGAGGTAGCGGGTTCGACTACCGGCCGCGGTGGCCACATTTCGATGGGCAACAATGGCAAAAACACACGTGTACTTAGATGTAGGTCTACGTTATAGAACCTAGATGGTCGACATTAAGCGAGAGCCGTCCAGTATACGGCATTTCCTCATCGCTGTCTGTTCAGTTTCGGGATAGTAGGCTCCACGATTTTTTTTTTCTTTCTCTTACTCGGTGCTGGGAGGGAAATTAACGCCGTGAATGCCACAAAGCAAGCAACCTGCGCAATTGTTCGTGTAATCCTCTTTTCTACCAAATAGACTGCGCGCAGCAATTGTTCAGTTTAACATGCTACGCAGCTAAACATGTTGCAACTTTTAACAGCGTCGAAAAGACTGGGACAGAGAGACACGCCCATAAAGGACCGGCGCTGGTACTGCGGGTGCCTGTATATTTGTCCTCGTCCTTTCGCACTGCTTAAACTTGCAATATGCCGCACTTGGTTTGGCCGAACAACAGTATACTCCTCAGGTAAACATGCGTTTTCGTGCAACACTAATACCACCGACAGTTCGCCTTGCTTCGCACTGCTGACAAGCCCCCTTTTCACAATGGCCGTCGCATTCGCGAGGTCATCGGCTTATCTTGACCAGAGAGTTTTATTTAAAGGCTGCCGGTGAACGAGAGACCGGAGGGACAAAGCTTTACAGGGCAAAACTAACAAAGTAAATGAACATTGTGGCTCAACATCTCCTCAAAAATATTCGGGTGGCTTCTTTCGCGTTTCCCGACGAAGCAGTCGAACAAAGAGAAGTCACTACGAAGGCAGCTGTCCTGCGTGGGTGGAAAGAGGAAGAATCCTCCCACGAGGCTTTAATGCAATTCCGCCGAGCGTCGCCCCTATAAGCCGGCCACCTGCGAACGACACGAGCACGTCACAGCGCGCCATACCAGCACGAGAAGAACCGGGATAAACGAAAAGTCAGACGCGAAAAGAGAATCTGCTAGAAAAAAAGCACGAATTGCGACTGCAAGCCTTGGGGGCGACTCGAAATCGTCCTCAAAAAGAAGGCGAGCATTTAAAGCCAAGAGGGAGGTTTCGAGAGAATGCAGCCAACCGCAAGGTAAACAACGGTAAGGCCGCGATGGTCGGCAACGGAAACTTTAAAGGAACAGAAACTCGACGATTCGAGAAAAGTGTACAATGTTTGGTTTAGTGAGAAGCCTGACGAGGGGGGGGGGGGGGGGGGGGGAGATCGGGGACGCATGATACCGCAGAGCAAACTGACGAATGGAATGTGCGTCGGTACCGCGCTTTTGACTGGACGCCAAGGGCCAACTACAAAACAGAACGTGTTTATCAAAAACGTGCGCTGCGCCTCCACATGGCGCTGCTTTTCGTCTTCTTTTTTTTAACACTGCCTAAAGCAAATCCTTAACTTAAAATGAGGGCTTTTCAGGACCCGAATTTTTTTACGCGTCTTAGACTTAGCTCAAGACGGCAAAACCATACTCGCAACGTATCACCACGCTATATGCGTTTGATATGCGCTTTGCGGCTCCCTTACGAGTACTTCGTCTCGTGCGTTCGGGCGAAAGATAATTCGCTTTCATTTTCCTTTCTTGCGGCGCTGTTATCTGTGCTAGCTACCCACGAGGTACCTCAAAAATCTCTGAAAACAGGTCAAGCGTGCATAACATGCAAGCTTCGCTCCTTCACCAAATCTGTGTACTTTCGTTGTTTTCCTATTGTACAGAAAGTAGCCAGTGTATTTATTACAAAGGAATATTTTATCTGGGTTTTCTTTTTAGGTCCTGCAAGAAACAAACCAAATGTGTTACATATGTTGTTTGTTTTTTTTTTTTTTTTTGTTCAGAAAGAACACGCTTTTTTAAAAAGCACACGTTTTTCTGGTTTTACTTCAACGCTTGTTTATGCTCCTGGTTGAACAAAACAGGCTTATACGACCAAAGGAATCATTAAAAATGCCAACATACAGATAGGAGACCCCAGCAAGTCAAACAATTATTTCGCTGGTGTTTCCTTTTATTTCTGCTGCTATATTGGAACAAGAGTGTCGTTTGTCTCTCTTTGTTTTGGTAATACGCACATATCTTTTCCGCTTAGGTGTCGATTAAAAGTTCATAGAGATACACTTTGTCGCCTAAATCTCTCACATATTACGTCATATAAAGAAAACAATGGTGCAAATAACAAAGAAAGAGGGTGTAAGAAAGAAATGGCGTAGACATTAACCAGAAGCACCCACGCTGTGCTACCCGGCACATAGAGGAGCCTACTAAGCAACAAAAAAAGATAAAGAAGGCAGATAAAGAGCACTAGTTGCGCGAAGACGTGGATGGGCATACTGGGTCTGTAATGGTCGCAGAAACCTGTTGGGTTGAGGAATTGCAGAACCTGCTCTACATCGGCGAGATTCTGCTAAATATAAAAAAGGAGCACAGAAGTTATACCTCTGAGAACAAAGAAGCCTTAGACACCCTTGCCAGCAGGCTGATAACCACGGTCGTCGCATTAATTCATTGGAATGGTTCCGCAATTATAGCCAAATGATAGTCCAGGAAAATAATTCGTCAACTAATATTTTGATGGAAGCTTTATTCATCCAAACAATGGCGGACACAATCAATAGGACAGATGGGAACTTCCCAATCTGCTTCATCTAATATTTAAACCAAAAGGAGTGGAACTTACCGGATATCTACTCGCGCTCACTACGGCATATCCTTGTATAAAAGAGGCAACCAATTCTTCTCTATGCTTTGGGGTGACCTGGGAACTGCTACGTGCTCTGAAACGTCTCTGCATTTTTCATCTTCGTCCTGGTCAGTGATGGCAAGTTCATTTTGATCACTTCTCTTGTATTTTCCGCACCAGCGAAGCACACGGCGGTTGTTCAACAGTGTGACAGTGAGAACTGGCTTGAGTTGAACCAATCTAAAGCTGTCCGCAGAAGGCGGTAGACGTTGTGTGTGGTATTAAAGCACAGAAGGTGTTCAATGCCCTCTTGGCACCGGCTATAGACTAGAATCGCACAATATCATGTCACCTCTCCGATTGAGCAAAGAGTAGCGGTTGGTGGAGGTCACCCCGTTCCACACGTGTTTCAGCAATGTCGCCTCAGCGCGGCAAAGACGTGGTGGCAGTCGCAGCTTCAAAGAAGAATCCAGTTGGCACAGATGAACGACCGTCCTATTCATTCTATACTTCTTCAGCCCGAAAGGTTACTGCTATTTAACTTCTGCGACTGCCATCACGGAACCATTAACCTTGCGTTCAAAGTTTTGTGCAGACATGTGTACGCTCCGACGCAAAATCAATTGTTATTTGCGAATAGGAGGCTTAGGTGCTTTCTAATTTCTGAAGAAAGCCAGGACACATCGCCTTTTCGTGTGCCTTGAGCGTTTCATAAAAATTCAGGTAAAGTATCCAGCAACGTGTTGGCGCCATTCTGTATTGAAGTATGCTTGCTATGTTCCGCCGAAGCATTTTACTTTTGTTGTGTAATTAAATATTATAATAGACTAAACTAAACTGTCCTTTCGACCTACATAGATAAAAGGATAGTGCACTGAAGACGCTCGCCGAATTCCATTGCCGACAAACTGGCAAATGTATTGCATTGCACGCAAGCCCCTTACCATAGCAAACTTGGTACACCAGCTACGAAGCTTTGCACTTATGCTCGCTTAACCACTAGCTCCGTTCGTAATGCCCTGCGCGCCATCTACCTCTTAAGTTGCCACTTACCCTAGTTCCTCTAAATCAATTAACCGGAACCATTTTTTTTTTGTAGTTACCCTCCTCGTCATCATCATCAGCCTATATTTATGTCCATTGCCGGACGAAGACCTCTCCCTGCGATCTCCAATTACCCCTGTATTGTGCTAGCTGATTCCATCTTGCATCTGAAAATTTCCTCAGTTCATCACCCCACCTATTTCTCTGCCGTCCTTGACTGCGCTTCCCCTCGCTTGGTATATTCTGTAAATCTAATGGTCCACCGGTTATCCATCCTAGGCATTATGCGTCTAGCATTTTACGTCACTCCTAAGCCTTCCCAGTGTAATGGCTTGAATACTTTTTCTAAGCATGCAGTAAATAGCATTGGAGAAATTGTGTCTCCTTGCCTGACCCCTTTATTCATAGGTAACTTACTACTTTTCTTGTCGAGAACCAATGTGGCTGCGGAATCTTTGTAGATATTTCCCAAGATATTCACGTATGCCTCCTGTGCTCCTTGATTAAAGAATGCCTGTATGACTACTTTTATCTCTACTGAATCAAATGCCTTTTCATACTGGACCAGGATTCGAACTTACGACCTTCGGATTAGAAGCTCGGTGTTCTACCTCTGCTCCACGCTACCACCATATGGTTATCCTCTTGATGGCTAAATAAATATATTTGTTGCAGTCCACGGTTTTGTATACATCTGCTACTGGATGAACCGCGTGAGTGGCATTACCAGGCTCACATTTTTTGACTGATTACGGATTACACTTACTTACTTACAATGAGAGCTGACGTTGTCATTCAGAAACGTTTGCGCGTGTACTTTAATGACTCATATACAGGATATCAGAGCGTGGTTAGAGTTGCTCCTTTCAACTTAGATTTAGCGATATGTTGAAGCTGACATTATGTTCTGGCAAAAATGGCAAGAAAATGAAAATAAACAAAGCTTTTGTCCAAGGTATATGTTCTGGCGATTAATACCTCAACATAATTCCCGTGACATACATTTCTTTAAGCTTTCTACCTTTCTCCTCTCATGCGACACCAAATTTTTAGATAGACATGCTAAAAACATTAGCAGTGGACGGAAATATAACAAAATTCCCGCAGCACCCTCACTCAGGACCGCATTCTTCTCATTCTCACTATCTTTGTCAACGGAAGCTGTTGGCCAGCATCATTTAAATCTAGTGAGTCGTATTTTTTTTATCAAACGCTCAATGCAAATCTAATATTCATAATTGCCGATTCCTCTCTTTCACAAACACGCTTATTAACACAAGCGACTAATTATACACTAAACGTAATACCAGGCACTTCTCTGGTTTATATTCGCTCATTTACGAAACCTTACATCTGAACTTTATACCTTTAGTATTCTCGCATGAAAGGTATTGTTTGAATAATAAATCTGCGCATGAAATTTTTAATTACTTTGTCAATAAGGAGAAGTGGTCACGTACTGTAATGAAGCTAAAAGTGCTTCCAAAGATGTCCTGAAGCTATTTTTTCTGAAGAAGCAGGGGACGTCCAACTTTATATATATATATATATATATATATATATATATATATATATATATACATAATATACATATACAGGGTGTCCCAGCTATCACGCAGCACGATTTAAAATAAGAGGAACGGCGTTACGCGAAGCCAACCGAGTGCGTATTGTTTCCAGCACATGCAGTGAAGCAGCCGCCAGTAATTTTTTTCGTTACTGAGATTTAATTGATTAATTGTAAATAATTATCTAACTCGAGAAGTACTGTCCTAATTATCAAAGTGTCAACGAGAAAGTTGTAGAGCAACATGAAAAACTACCGATACAGCTTTCTGTTGGTCAATACGTGCTACATAAATGTGTTTTTCCGAGTGTGAAAGAAGCCCGCGAATACACGCAGAATTTCCGCACGACTGGCCGCTCGAGGCATTTTGCGAGTGCAACCACAAAATGCCTCGAGCGGCCGAGTAAACGAGCATGAGTGCAACCCGAGAAGCGCCAACCAGCCACCTGCGAAAGAAGACGACGATGCTCGAGCCAATGCTTATGATGATAGTTTTCCGCGTACACCAACCTCGACACAAGTGAGCCAATAAAGTTTCGTTTAAAATAGTGTTCGACGAAGGCTCCAGCAAGACACGGAACGACACGTAGCAGAAACGCGTCATCTTAACCGAGTTAAAGTTGCACGTATAGGCTTTTATTGTGCTATTTATTGAGATAGGCTTTTATTTGTGCTAGAGAAAGACTTGCCACGTCAGGCCTGCCATTGCCCTTGATTATAATGACAGAAAAGCCCGAAGCAAAAATTATTTTTTAAAGAACATGCACGTTGTTTACACTGCAGATACACACACTTGTGAGAGCAAGGCAACGAGTCCAGAAGGGTAAAAAATACCGGTTCGCAATAAAGTTAGGGTGCTTAATGAGGGGCCTGTGAAGCGTAAACAGGTCAGCGGTGTTTTTTTTTTTTTCAATGGTGCCAATAATGGCCTTTGCCATTGAAACCCGACACCGTAGTGGTGATCTGTCTGGCAGCTAACTTGTAAGGTGGACAAAAGGGCTGAACAACCTTCCTGCGAAGGCATTTCAAGCGGGTGATCGTGCAGCGCGCTTAGTGAGAGGTGCGTTTTCTCTGTCGTGGTTTCCATCGTGTGTTACGAATTTATTTTGGTTTTTACTCTGGTGGATCTTACATGGAATGTCATAAGAAAGAAAACATAAAAATTATTAAACCAGTTGACCGCTGAAAACGAAGTATGACGTTACGGAGCTGCCGGGACACCATGTCTGCAGCTATAAAGATGTTACTACAGCACTTGTGGCATTCTTATATCAGACATCGAAGAAAAAAAAGATTCTACAGTTGCAAGAACTAAGGCATAGTCCGTCTTGACGGGGATTAAGCATTTGCATTAGATATCCGCGGTAATGCGGACACAGAAGCCTCTTCTACTTTGCGTCTGGGTCAAAACAATGTTTGGGTGTGACTTGGCTATTACGACTGTTCGACTTCAAGTGTGACTTGATGGCCTTATTTAATAAGTAAATGTCAGTAGGTTATCTATTTAACGCTTGGGCCAGGGAGGCAGTAATAAATATTCAAGGCCCAATGGGAAACGCGCGCATCGACAGGAAAAACCTGGGGCTTGGCGAAACATTCCCTGCTCCACGAGCAGTTCTGCTCCAAGCTCGGGTGCTCAGAATCAAATCTGCGTTTTTCAAAGGCTGTTTCATTGGATTAAACTTCGTCCGATTTCATTCAGCCTAATACTTCATCGGTCTATTTCCTCTCTCCAGCCATCTGCACCACGACCCCGATTTAAACTCAGAAAATTGTGAAAAGCCTCGAAGGTTGAGAAAAGTGTATCTTAACGAAGGCACAAAGGCCTCTGGGAGGTTAATGGACCCTGACGTCACCGGAATGGTCCGAGAAGTGGGAGTAACACGCTCAAGTGCAGCGCAGAGAAAGAGAGGTAATGCAAGAACACAGTAAAACAGAGGTCGATAGAGTGTAGAGCCTCTTTTCTGATCGAATCTGAGAGCGGCTGCGCCCTTGTGCTTCCGGCACTACCCATTCATTCGTACCTCCCCCAGCCCCCCTGCCCCCTCCCCCCCGCGACACGAAGGGTTGACGACGGCGCCGTGTTGGGCAGAGACCCGGAAAACACGGGAATTAAAGGGAAAGTAGGAGGATGCTGCGGGGGGAGCGACGAAGATTGATAGGCAGAAGGAAAGAGACTTCGTTACCGAGCAGCGTCTGTTCACGCTTCGCTGGCCTTTTCACGGGTCAGATTGGCTTCAGCCACCGCGCTTGCTTCAAACTTTGCGAGGCGCTTTGGTGGCACGCAGCGTGGGTAGCCGGGCTGAAGACGGAAGCTCGCATTCTCGAGGGAAGCCAGTCGTGCGTCTTTAACGTGGCCCGCCCCGTCACCACCTCCGTTGCCACATCAGTTCACCCTCCGTTCTGCAGTTGCAAACGAACCTTGAAACTTGTGTGATTGAATGTTTCATTCTCTCTCTCTCTCTCTGGGTATGTTTCGAGGTTACTGATACCCATCACGTAGACGATGTAATAACAACGTGATGATGCGCACATCGCGAACTGACGCAGACTGGTTACTCGTCTAGCCACTTTTTGTAAGATAGCGTATGGCCGCACGAAACTACGGACGGCAACCACGCGGATCCTTCGGTAAGACTGCTGACGGTGGCGTTCCGTCGCTTCACTTTTCCAGCTACTTGTACTTATAGCTGGTTTGTAAGACTTGTTGGTATGATTTATTTTGTTGCTGTGACAACCTTATGCGTTGTTCGAATCGAGGCGTGTGACCAGCTTCCACTGTCTACGGCGGCACGGCGGTTTTGTTCTCGTGGCCCCTTAAATTATTTTCTCGATTAAGGTTAATGAAGAACGTAAGTGTCATATTTGGTGCACAGTACGTGTAATCGTACTGTTTACAAGGCGGTCTCGTGTGTTCACTTCTTAAAGCAGTTGTCTTTTTTATTGGTTCCCTTTGCCATAGACTCGCCCGTTGATGTCTTTTAAGGGAAATTTCGCTAGGATGCTCTCGATCACAATATCTAGCATAGCACCAAGCTTGACGGTCAGATCAACGTTAGGTCAAAATTAATACACTCGACTCTAGAATTATTTATCCCTACTGTAAACGCTTTGTGACTGATTAGACGACATAAACACAGATACCCGAAGCAAATACGGACTTTGTTCAAAACAGCTAGCCTCGTATCGTGAATCAGGAACACATCGATACTTGAAAGAAATCGTAACAGCTACTGCTGCAAACTTAGCGAACACAACAAGCTCTGCGCCTGCGCCAAGCTCTGCGCCTGCGCCATGGTGCAGAAATGTAGCAGTATCCTCAAGTGATATTTAAATTAAGATCTAACTTTAAAATTTATAAATGTGCCCTAGTCAAAATGAAAAAAAAAGAGGCGCTACGGCGGTGGTCAAGGGGTACGCAAGAAAACACGGACGACTCTCGAGAGCAACACTCTGAACAAAATTTTAGCTCCGCAGTGATAGACAAAGAGCAAGGGGTATTTACTGAAACTTGAAGAGGTTTGCGCGGTGGCAAACGCCTATAGCATACCCCTCCAGGTGCTTTTAATGAAAAAAAAATGAAATGGTGTGCATAGTGCACGTAACCATCCGCCACCTCCCACCCTCCACACAGACAACAAACAAAAACGCACCACAACACTCAACAACCTAAAGTATCTCATTGACACCGGTGTCTTTTTTTTTTAGCTGACAGACAGTAAATTTTAGTGACTCAAGCATACTTTTCAATTAGTTTCTTCATGTTTCTATAAAAATGTTGAAGTGAAGCATTTAAGATATTTAAGCATCAATTATTAGTTTTTAATATAAGTCAAACTAGACGATGCCACACAGTACATCGACATATCGTCCAATATTTTATCTGTGTACAAATTTGGGTTGTTTCGGGTTTTACGTCCATTTTGCACGAAGCCCAGAATACAGGATGTTTTTAGAACATACAGATCTTTTATAAAAACATTGTAAACGCAAAAAACATGGCGTTCTCACAGAGAAATTCCTAGGCAAGATGGACATGCATTGCCGCAAGTAACGTGAGCCTCGCAAGATAATTAAAGAAACTCAATAATTTAATTTTTTCATTAGAGCCTTGGGGGCAGTTGCTCAAATGGCAAATTTGGAGGCAATCACACATTATTGTGCCCTCATTTTCTAACCTTAAGATATCACACCTAATTGGAGACATTCATCACCGAATTTCAAAGCTCAACAGAGGCAATATCCAAACCGAGTGCGTACCGCTTATCCGTAAGACGGAAATGTCCCGTAAAAAAAAAGTGTGTGACGAAGATTGAATGAAAGCATGTCGCGGCAAATCTTGACTCGGCACACAGTCTCAGATACTTCCCAGGCAAAGCGTGCCTTACGAGTAGCTGCCGCGGCTGGCGGAGGCGTCCAGTTACAAATTTCCTCGCGTTTGTCGTCATAGGGCGCTTCTATTTGATATGATTGCGGGGCCACCTTTTCTGCACTCCGGGCAGAAATATGAGGGTTCATTACAACGTGACGGCTGCCGAACTGACCAAACTGCCCAAGGGACTAATAAAAATTATTGATAAATTTTTGTGAATAATTCTTCCGAAGCTCACGTTATTAGCGGCAAAGTATGTCCATTCATGTAAGAGCTCCTCGGAAAAACGCATCGCTGTGCCCTTTATAGCTTTTTATAAAAAAAAATCTGCTTGGTCTAAAAAAACATCATGTACTTCTTTCGAGAACGCGTTCCTAAAGGTGCCCGTTGGTATTTCAATAACATTTTTTTTTTCCCTTTTTGAAAACAACACAGGTACGCACTTACGCAGAAGCCCCCAACGGTTTCGCATGTTAAATACACTTTGCAAAACTTCTATTACTATGTTTTTTTTTTTAGTATTTCTTGTCTCCGTTCTGTGGATCACCCAAATGAATGCTAGTGCTCTACATTTTGCATTTGGTGTGCGATCCAGGTCTCGTGCGAAACAGCCTCTTCCAAATCGGCTTCTTACAATAAACTTCTTCGAGTGTCGTAGTTGTACATTAAAGAAATTCAATATCGAGGAGCCGCATTCTGCGTGAATTTTGTTGCAACAGACGTTGGCTTCAGGTAAACGAAAGCGCGAAGTGGCAGCAGGAAATCTTAGCAAACCAAAACATACACTTTTCGACATTGGAACTGGAGCAAAGATGAAGAGCTGGCCAGCAAATGCCGGTTTTCGCTGCGTCCTAAGGTATTTCAATTTGGCTTGGCAGCTGCGACTAAAGCCAGTTTGTGATTCAGTAAAGTATGTGAGTGGCTCGGAAGCAAACTGTATATTTGGGTAGGAAGAAGTCAGGATTGGTTTTAAGTTTATTACTTGCGTTTTGAGAAAGAGTAATACATAAAAAAACAGGAATCAAGAAAACATGGATGAGGGCTCACAGGCGAGAACGCACTTAAGCAGTGGACGGCCTCTCGCATCCGTGCAAGTAGTGCAGGTTGCGTAGGTAAGAGAAAACAAAAAATCTGCTTACCTCTAGTCGGGTAAAATGGTAGGGTAAACTGCCGTTTCTCTAGCGTCGCCTTCACTTGCGCATATTTCTTTTTCTTGTCTTAAATCCATGTCTCGAAGTGGACAGGTTGGCACCTTCGGTTCCTTTTTCTCTTTTAGTTTCACAAAAATAGCGAATGACATATTTTTTGCCTGCCTAAATAAACGTGAAACCCCGCTACATAAATAGAACGTTGTTTACTGGAAGGTTAGCTCTCTGCGTATTCAAGTAGCTCCTATGGATATACTGTGGGCGTCAGTAAAAACAAATGAGACCTGTCTTGATTTTTTTTGTGGAATAATTTTTTTAATGTTGGCCCCTATAGTGTCCTATTTCTACTCATAAGATGTACCCGCTAACATGCAGATACTGGATTAAGCTGATAACTAACTTGGTTTATTTTATTTGATTATGGTATACACCCGCTTGATATGTCAATCTTGTCGGCCCTATATACCGTTGTGTGAGGAATGTTGCCGCGCATATCTAGTGCACATACACAGTGGCCTGTGTAAGCTGGCGTCGAAGAGGTTAATTGAAGAGCTACCCATACCATGTGGCACACACCAACGCAGAGGGGCTACAACTTCAGACTGCACCATGTTCGGGATCGGCCTGTATTTTATGTGGCAAAGATGGATAGCTAGACAGCCGGGAAGAAAGCTGATCTGGCAATGCGAAGAATGCTATTCGTATTAAAAATTAGAGGCCAAAGAAGTACTAATTTCAAGAACGTTCAACAATCATAAAGTCATGTAAAATGGCCACTCAGGTCGCTTAAATACACACAAACTCAGACCACAGAAAGGCACACAAATTTCCTTTGTGTTGAGGAACAATAAATAAAATGGTAAGACGGGTGATACATGCATACTCGCATAAATATTTCCCAAGAATTTTGCTGGCTTCAAGAAATTTAGAAAAATTCAGAAAAACCTACGCACACCTGGCATGGTGGTATGCCATTTGGCCAACCAGATATGCCAAGCAATGTCACTGGTGTGGAGGGACACTATCTTTGCCCCATGTGACATGGGAGGTCAATTAATTAACTTTTTAACTAATTATTTTACGGCACATCTTTCAATCTACGAATTATAGCCGCTGAGTTCGCAAGGCGTATCCACTTAGAACGAATTCGCAGGACTGAATCAGTTTCGAGACATTAATTTTCAAGGTGTCCGGCGAAATGCATGGGCGTTACAGTTAACTTTGTGTTTCAATGCATAAAACAGCGTTTCCCTCAAAAAGTTAACTGGAACTCCCATGCATTTCGTCGGACACTTTGAAAATTCATATCTCGAAACTGTTCGAGTCCTGAGAATTAGTTCCAACTGGATACGCCTGGCGAACTCAGCGGCTATGTGCCATAAAATAATTAGTTTAAAAGTTCATTAGCGTAATTATGTTAATTATTCAATTAGGCGTTTTGATTTCTCGTGGAAGTAATGGCCGCTTCATCGAGTTGTTTAGATCAAGGATTATAATTGTGCTATCTGCCACAGGCAATCTTTAAAATTTTGGTGCAGCTAAAATGAAACACCTTGTATATTTACACAGCGTCCCACGCCTGTAAAGCGTGCACAACCACCTAAAAACATACGTTGCGAGGAAGCCATCCTCACAAAATAAGCGGGTTTAGGCCGTGAAGAAAAATTCAGAGCCCTTCCCCTGTCAAGAAAATGGGGGTAAGCGAAGCTTGTGGCAAGACGACACTGTCGCAGGCGTTCTGCTTCGTTTGCCCTAAACTCAGGGTCGGCGGCTCTTGGTTGACGTTTGGCCTCAACATCGCGCTCCCGCAACTCGGGGTCCGCGGGTCTTCGCTGACGTTTCGCCTGGGCTTCAGAAGCCCTCATGCTAGAGTCGGACAAGCTTCGCTTACCCCCCTTTTCTCGACAGGAGAAGGGCTGGTGCTTATGTATCTCTGGGTCCCACGTGTGACAAGGGTAACTCAAGGGCGCGTTACAGGTCTCCGAGCCTTGTGCCATTGAGCTTGCACCCTTTCTGCACAATAACCAGGATTGGCCCACATGACAGGGGTGTGTGCCATTGAGCTTGGACCCTTTCTGCACTATCACCAGAATTGCCCCACTTTTCAGCGTGAAACCACCACCACCATCACCAGCACCACCACCGCCGAAACTTGTGAGCCTATAAAGTTTCGCTTAAAACAATGGGCATGCGTATGGAAGATAAAAAAATGTTTTAATGTAATCTCGCTTTTTTTAGAGGCAGAGGGATACAAAAAGTCAATAAATGTAAAAATGAAATGCGTGAGTTGAAATTGTACGTTGATGCGAAGTTCAGTAACCACCAAAAAAAAAAAAAAACAAGTGGTAGTGCTGCGCTTAAAAAAAAAAAAAAAAAAAGCACCCGTCGCCACTTGCCTCTTCCCACGAGCTAATTCCGACCAGTTCACTGCTTACTTGCCATTTGGACGCCTAGCCATTTCAGCAGCAGGGGCGATACAGGCCGCTTAATCGTGTGATATGGCGGCACTTAATGTTACGTCGTCGTATGTTACCGGGGAGTTGCACCGCTATGTTAACCACGATAATAAGGGGAGTTGCATCGCGAGCCACACCTCGCGTTAGCGCGTGCATAATCAGATAAAGTGAACGAATGTAATAACCTAATTTAATGAAAATATTGTCGTTGTTTTTGGCAAATAATGTCCTCCTGGGCCGATAATTAATATGTAGTGACGCGATTCAAGAAACTTTGATAGGCTTTATTGAAGTGTTTCAACTCAAAAAACGTCTAGCCATGGAAGGTAGTTGATGCGGTGACAAACACAAGTCCTCTTGTCCAAATGTTACGCTCCAGTCGGAGGCTTCCCTTGTTACTGAATATCGATCAATTCATGTCTCCATTGTAAACGCTTTGCCTCCTTTACAATAATTTTGTGTGTCGGGAGTTCGGCGTTAAGCCTTAAGTTGAGTCCCTTAGCGGCTATAGCGGTAAAAAAAAAAACTACGGAATCCACTGGCAGTGTGGTCGCTGTGACAAGGAGCTCGCCCCTCAGGCTCGCCGTTAGACTCCCCTTGGCCGGTCAATACGCTCCGCCACGCCGGATGAAAAGGCTTGCCCGGGAGAACCTCTTTGTTGAGCGCCGCTAAATCGGTCCGCACCGCTACCCTTCTTTCTGCTTCTCCATTCACGCAGGCACAGCGGCTCGTTGCTGCGTTCGTGGCGGTCAATGGAGCGGCTGTCCCGGCTGTCGACAAGGCACGACGGCTCCATTCAGGGGCCGTCTTGCATCTTTACTTCCTTGACGATCACTGCTTATCGATGTCTTATCCTCGGATCCCATTTTTATATTCCTGTTGTTACTTCTAGCATACGTGGGCAGAGTAACCAGTTGGGCATCCCCCCTTTTTTTTGCGTAAGGATTCTGTGTTCTTGTGTTCTAACATGTCATTAGCTGCGAGTGAGACACAATGACCCCGCTGTTATACCGGCACAAAAAAGTGCACAACGGTTGGTACATTAGATAGAAAAGAAAGCAAAATATATGCAGCACTGCAAGCAGTTTGTCACTATATTCCCGTTGTCGTTGTTTGGCGCTCTGAGGAGCGTCGGAATACAGCGGTCAATAAATGAAATGTAATCATCCAAGCTATACTGGGTAAAGCTCACAGGCCTGTCGAGGAAGGGCTTTGTGCTGCTTACACGTGCTAGGTGTGCTGCGGTCTCCATTATAGCTGATAATGTAACGCAAGAATAATACTTTCAAATATGGTATCAACGTTAGAGCCCTCGCGTAATAAGTATACGAGTCTTGCAACCTGACACGCCGTGTGCCGACACTGAAGGTTAGAAATGCCTAATTTGGTGCGCGGGCTGAAAGTCAACATGGCAGCAACAGGGAACACGACCGAGCATTGTGAGAGGGCCAAATCCAAGAAAGACGGAGTTTTCTCACTAAAAATAAAACTTAATTTCGTAGAACTTCCTCAAATACTTACCGTTAATGTCCACTAAAAAATGTAATAATTAGCCTATTTTAGTTGGAACGCTTCAATGCGCAAATCACCACCGAAAGTTTACTGAAGCACACATTTTACTTTGCTTTTTATTTTTTGCAGGAAAGCAAAACTGGATGCCAGTCCAAAATCTATTTTCACCAAAATATTTACTTTCCAGTCACACACAAAATAGCTGTTAGTGTACTTATGGGCGAGCTTTTTTCTGTTATCAAAAATCATAGTCGTGGCAAGTTTTCGTCTGTTTATAGAAAGTGTAAAAGGCAATTGAGCGTAGGCGATGTCGATAGACAATGTAGGATGTCAAAGCAAAACCTTTGCAGACTTCACAGGCGTAGTTTTTTGGTGTAACATATAACACTTGTAATTGAATTTTGATGGCTCGATGTTTACATAAAAAGCAAAATTGAATTTTTTTTAGATTAAGAAAAGTCTATTTTGTCAGAAATATTTCGAAGCAGTACTCCATCCATTACCATAAAATGCATACAGAAAATGCAATTGGAAAAATTTATTTGACGGACTGCCATGTCTGTGCCACTTGGCCTAGAATCAAACTTTAGCTGAAGGCGCTCATTATTGCTGTTTGGATTGTGTGCCATTCTTTTTTTTTTTCATTTCATACATGGTCGAATTTCCAAGACGAAGTACATTTGCGAATTGCAACAGTCAGACTGGCAAAAATAGTGCATTGGTGATAAAACGTTTTTATTGTTTTGTTTTTAAGTCCTGCTTCTAGTTTAAGTATTTCGCGAAGTGTAAACGTAAGAATATACTGCTGTACTGCGTCGTGCCCCGTAGTGGATTAAAGTTCTTTTTTATCTGTACAGGTCCACAATTCACAGTGAAGTAATACGTGGTTACCGAAATTAAAGTTTGCTGATTTACTTTAGAACATTAGTTATATCAGCCTTCGGCAACGCAGAAGTGGTAGTTTATAAGAAGATTCTGACCGCACGATCTGTGGTAAGCAAGCGTCCAGGTAATTACGAAGCCATGCATACTTGTAACAGAAAGAGAGAGAGAAAGAGGGCGGGGGGGGGGGGGCTCTTTATTGAGACCTGGAGAGGTATTTGTCAAATCAAATAGTACACACAGGAAGAACATATGTGGCACACGATATGACATAATTAGACGTCGCAATAACACGAAATAGGTGTTTTTAAAAAGATCAGCGCGCAAGCAAGAAAATACTTGCAAATTCTAATGTGTGTGAACGTTTTGCGTGTGTGTGTGTGTGGTGGGAGGGGGGGAGGAGGAAAGGGGAGAGGGGTTGTGCTACATTCTTCCTCGTGTTAACGTGTTCGAAACGTCAAGTGAAGTAAGGTGTCAAATGTCACTCCAATTATGTTTCAAATTGCAGCGTAAGTACTGGCGAGCACAGCCGTCTACAAAGAGTGAGGTTTCTTCAGTCTTTGAATAAGCTTACGCTATTAAACAACAATGTCATACACTTTCCCGATTAAGTTATATGCGGTGATGGTTGACTAGACAGCTTCGGGATCAATTCAGTCAAACCTGAAAGATTGTGTGGAAGACTATGCCCCGCATGAAAAATCCACCCACATCTTGTCTTCAGCTTATTTATTTCTGACCAGAAGTTCTGCCAAAAAAAATCTCGCGGTTCTCGTTCATTTCGTGGTTTCATATTTTCACTGAATTCAATACAGGCGGCAGTGGCCCGGAGCACAGACACAGAGTATCGGGTTCCTGTACTGCATTCTGTACCGACCGTTATATCACACGCGTTAGGCGATTATTGTTTTCCAAATGAATGGGAAACATCTCGCACACGCTTTCGTTCAAACACCTAGCGCTGACAGTTTTTTGTACACCCCAAACTAGACGTTGTGCTACGTTGTCTGACGTTGCGTTCGATATTCCTGCGAACCAAGGTATTATGTGAGGAAAACAGTGACTAGTCGGCTGGCATCTGTCTCAGCGGCCAGTGGCAAGCGATGGGGTCAAACCCGACAGAACGTCGCTGCCTTGGCGGTAGGGCCACGACAGACGATTCATGCCTGGGCTAAGTCCTCGCAAGACTTGCCCTCTCGCCGTCCACTTCCTGCGGTGAAGAATGGACACTGTCGAGGGCACTCGAGATTGCGTGGACCCGTGTTCGCCTCTCCTAAGCTAGCGAAGGGAGCGAACGCTAATGGGGATGTCTAGGTTGGAGAAGTAACGGCTGAAGCACACGCAGTTAGTGAAGAAATACGGCTGCTTCCGCGAGTACGCGGCAAGCGGACAGTATACGAAGCAAACGAGCACAATGGTAGCCTTGTTACTGTGTTTTTTTTTTCTCGAAAAACAGAACGTATTTGTACAGGGCAAATTAAATTGTTCTTTTTTCTTCTTTTTCTTCTTTTCTTTCTTTCTTTTTTGCTATATGCGTCACATTACTGTGGAAGGCCGCGCCCACAAATATGCAAGCCGTCTCTTCTTCAGAGAGATGTCCCGACAGAACACGGAGGCAATCACTGGCATTCGCGTTATGGTTGCTACCGAAAATTCGCATGGTAACAAGTTTCCTGTTTCTGTCTTTCTTTGTGTTTTTTGAGAGCGTGACTAGTTAGTTATCACGACTTGCTCGTGTAAAAGCAAGTGGCTGGCAAGACTCCGTACACAGGTATTACCGGTACAATCACGATGCTTTATGATTACCTTCGCGCTATCTTTAGGGGCAATTTCAGTGCCATGATTTGTGTGTTGTCTACCTAAACAGTGCTCTCGAGAAAAAAAAATACGTAAGAGGGCATACCGACAGTGCTGACGAACTGTGAACGCGTTTTGCATTGCGGGCTACATAAAACGCCCCATAAGGGTACTCGATCTTGATAAAACAATCACTATGCGTTCTCACCTTCAGCTCACTAATGTGCTCGCTGCAGCAGCAGAAAACGCCATGTTTCGCAGCGCGACAACTTCTACTACTTTCTTGTCCCACTACGTTAGCACACGTAAATGCCGCCAATTTATCCAAGTCTTCTGTCCTTCGACCACTCATTCTGTCTTCGACTGCCGCCGTCTCCGTCTCACTTCGAAAAAAAAACACTTTACGATGTCGCTTGTAGCTTAACGTCGCGTTCACAAACACCTACAGCTTATGTGTAGGCATAATATAGACTGGCTGATCCAAGATACACCTCTGTTTCATCACAAGACATTGCATCAACTCAGGCAATGACTCGCCGTGGTTGCACAGTGGCTACGACGTATAGCGCTGCACTGCTCGAGGTCACGGGTACAATCCCGACCATAACGTTCGCCTTCCGTTGAGAGCAGAATGCAAAAACGTTCGTGTACAATGCATTGTGTACAAGTAAAACAAAACACCAGGTGGTCAAAATTAACTCGGAGCCCGCTCACTGCTTCATAATCCGACGCGTAAGATGAGTGAGTTTAATGAATGCAACGCAAGCAATCTCATCACATGCATGACGTCACCGTAGCGCCTACATAGACATAACGCGGACATAACGTAACACATTATTTACATTATTCTAACACCACGTAACGTCAAGACATTTCACATTAACACAGGGATCTACATCGAAGAGCCGTTGCATTAGCCGACTCCTACAGTGCGGGGGACCTTATAATTCGTTTTCTTTCTTTTTTTTTCTTTCTCTCTTCCCCGTCACTGTGTAAGGTATCAAATCAGTTGCCACCTGTTTAACATCGCATCTGTGCCTCATTATCTTTCTATATATATCGTATATTGTAGCTTTGCTATAGCCAGAGTGTATTTTTTTTTACTGATGTTACCAAAGTAATATTTAAAACATTATTAGTTAGTGGGGTTGCACGCAACATACAACAGCATTCCAATATTTTTCACCCAGAAACGAAAACAGCTGGCCAAGCTCTCACAATCAGTAGCGCCGCGGACTGCAGACACATGGAGCGATCAACGTCATGGAAAGCGAAGCCCGACAAGATTTGTGGAGAACGCAGAGACAAGCAAGGATTTAGTTGCGCCCCCTCGGCGATCGTTTATTTCAGTGCCACCTGGGAAAGTTTCTGCGAGGTCTTTTTCATTCTATTCTATTTCTTTTTTTTTAAGTTTACCCTTTTTCGAGTACGCATTCACCAGCGGTATGCAATCTTGCGCGTGCCCTTTCTTTTAAACCTCTTATGACAACCCCGTTTTTCTTTTCGGGTAAATTGTTCATCTCTTTCCGTTTGTCCGTTATTCGTTATTCGCAAGTATTATTTTAACTCTAACAAAGCTTTGCTTCCGAAATACAAACTCCGCATTACTCCGCAGCCAGAGTTCAAACAGGAAGATGGCGAGAAACGATAACACATAAAAGTGTTTTTCCGAGCGTGAAAGAAGCCCGCGAATACACGCGAAATTGCCGCGCGACTGGCCGCTCGAGGCCCATTGCGTGTATTCGTGGGCATCTTTCACGCTCGGAAAAGCACTTTTATGTAGCACGTATTACGAAACAGAAAGCTGTATCGGTAGTTTTTCATGTTGCTCTGCAAGTTTCTCATTGACACTTTTATAATTAGGACAGCACTTCTCAAATTACAAAACTAATTATAGTCACCTAATTAAATCAAGCAACAAAAAAATTAGTGGCGGCTACTCCACTGTACTAGAAACAATATGCGCTAGGTTGTCTTCGAGTAACGCAATTGCTCTTTTTTTATTTTAGTTCATAATGGTTGGGACAACCTGTATATATATATATATATATACAGGGTGTCCCAACTATTATGAACTAAAATAAAAAAGAGCACTATATATATATATTTATTATGCTGAATTACGCAATCATGTATTCTATTGTTTTTGTAAGTGTTTACATAGTTTTCGAGTCCACTTTCCAATTTCGAGTGTTTCCACTTTTATACATTATGTTGAAATTAATTAGTACTTATAGATCCTTCATGAGTTGAAGTTGAAGTGTAAGTTGAAGTTTATTTCAGGCAACCAACAATACATATATGTATATGTACACACATATACAGTTGCCTAGGGGACCGGCGAAAAGGCAAAAAGCCTGACAGGGCGCCTGCCGCCCGAGAACCCAAATTCACCCCCAAAAAGACACAATGCACACTGTTACAGTTTGGCAATAGCTATTACAGTGCAGAAAAAAAATGGTCATAGGACAGAAGAAGAAGCAGTTCAGTACAGTAACGCTTTTGTACGTAAACAATAATTTTCACATTTAAGGCACCAGAAGGTATACAAGTGAAACCAAAATAGGACATCGAATGAATTGATTTTAACGACTTCCAAATGACACAAGGTGAGAGAAAAAACAACAGCAAATACTTTTGACAACATAAACGGTGAACAAGGTTTATGTTTGTATTGATAATAAATATGAATGTACCTTGCTTTTAAAAGCACGGTATAAACCGATCTCCTCAATCAGCGTAGCTAGAGAAGGGTGTTGGTTTAAAAAAATGCGGAATGTGATAGCTCAGTTTCTCGGTTCCGTAATTTGTGCGTGGTTTTTCTTTCCTATAAATCTTATGACGTAGGTTGTGGCAGTGGTTTTTCGCAAGATACCTCTGAAAAAAACCTGTAGGATTAGATTTTACTTGATTGTAAATGACCATCGCCAACTTTTTTTTCATGACGTTTGTAATGGTTAGTATTTCATGTTTTTTGAAAAGAGGCGCCGTATGAAAACTGTGTGGTACTCCTTCGATTAGTCGTATAGCTTTCTTTTGCAAGACATGAATTTTATCCGTGTTTGATTTAGTCGTACTCCCCCACACAAGAAGGCACACAAGAAGGCTATGAGCACAATGACATTTCTGCGGCTGGATGCCATTGACAAATAACCTCTCCTATACCAACGCTAAATCTTGTTAACATTTTTGGAGCATTTCCGCGCATCGAGTGTACGCATCAATACAATCCTGCCCTCGAGTTGGTGTTCTCTTTGCAAAAGAAGAATCGCCATGTCAACATTGTGGCACACGTGACCGGACACGGTCTTAAGTCGGCTGGGCAAAGACGCAACATCAGCGAGCGCCGCAGAAAATTAGCGAGTCTGCTTGTGGCCGCCGCCTCCCTCGCGTAACGATCCAAGCCTATAACCGTCCTCCACATCCCTTGTCTAGAAATTCCGGACAACACAGCCATCGAGTCCATCGCACACGCGATCCTTTTATGACGCGGATTGTTTCTCCCTTGGCCAAAGAAAAGTTATTTCCCTCCCCACATTCCAATCGTGTGCGCCGCACTATGTATATCACTTTCGTGAAGTGTAAGGAATGCCCATGGAGTGCGATGAACTCCTTCACTTTACTTGTTTCGTCCTTTATTTTGTATCGCGAAGGGGAAAATCTAGACTACAACCACCACGCTTTGGTGACCGGCAGTTTGTTAAGACGTTTTCTTTCACTTCTCTTGTTTTGTTTGTTTGTTTGCTTTTACAAACTATGTAGCCATGCCCACCAAAGGGGTCGTGCGATGTGCACATTTACGATCTGCAACACGGGCTACCTCACTCAGTACTCAGCCATAAAGCCACGGAATGGCCTAAGATGATGTGATGCAGCATCGCGGCAGCGGAACGAGAAGAGCGTGTTTTCCTGCACAGCAGGCTAAGTAAAAAATAATAATAATAAAATACGCGCAAGGAAACAGCTTGGTTCAAGAACAGGGTCACACTTTTATGGCAAGAACAGTGATCTACGTGATGGTAACAGCCGTAGAAAAGCTGCCGCAGCCTCAGTGTACCTCTCTCCGATGCAGAACGGCGAGCCGATGGGTCAAGCAGCCGTAATGTGAGTGACCGGTTGATGTACTGAGTCGATTTTATGGAGGCAAATCAGCACAATTCCTGATTCGCGCTATCACAAGATAATGATATTGTTTGGAGAGACGCCCAATTAATGCCCCTGATATCACGCACCATCGGTTACTATATTCCACGGTGAACGCATCTATTCAAACCAACTACCACGGTTTATCCAACAGTTCACTGTTCAGTCTAATATATGTATATCTTGGGCATCAGCTGTGTACACACTGCATGACGTATCGGATAGCGCACAAGAAATTAATCGTTGGACTTGTGAATACCCATACGGTGGAAAAGGGCAGATTAAAACTGATGACAAAACAGCCTCGTTTCCTTTAAAATAGAGAGGCAGTGCAATGGTATCTGCTTGCAATCACATTGAAATTAACCGCATTGTGTCAAGTGCAGTTGCGGTAAATTTGTAGCACTCCACTCCTTTTCTTCTTTTGTTTTACTGTCGGCACGGTGGTGTCCTGGCCAACAATTAAGAGCTAAATGAATCCAAAATTAGGCGAATCATTACGTAATATGCGGCTACAGTCGTCCATATTGTGAAATTTCTACCGACATCACGCGCGCGCTCTCCAGTCTGATCTCGAAGGTTAAGTCCCTAGGCCATGTGCTTCTAGTTCTCAAAGCAGCCACCATGTGCAGCATAGGGTCATGGTTGTTGTTATACTTCACCTTTTATTATTCCCATTTACCGGTATGAAATCCCTCTTCTATTCTATATTTAGTTGCTACGCAGTACAGCCGCCATAAAGAAAGAAAACAATTTTTTTTTGTTTCATACTTTTTAAAGGTACTCTTTTCTGTGGCGTACTTATTTAGGCGACTGCCAGGAAACCAAAAGACCCTCAATGGCCCACGTTCCAACCCTGATAAGAAGAAAGAAAAAACTGCGTAGGCTCAGTCCCTTCTCCGATCCCGTGCTCCCACGTGTACTGAAAAGGCCTATTTTTTGAATAGTTGCACGCAGTGTGGGCAAGTTGACGTACCAAACGCAGCTAGAAAAAAGTTCTCGTTGTAATTTTTCTGCTTGTGCGCCCTCACTATAGACACTGATGTGTAGCCTTCTGAGCCGTAAATAGCGGCATAACTTCGCTTGTATTCTTCAAATTGACTTTTTTTTTACCTCTTCAAACAAAGCAAACCATTGCATGAGAGCACGTGTGCTGGCGCAAAGCGCGCGGGCATAAAAAATAACAGTCTTGGCGTTAGACATTACATTATTAAATGCACATGCACCGCTTGCTTAATTCTTGTCACTTTTATTGTTTTGTTTCGTGCTCTTTTTGTTAATGTTGTAGACAGTATAAGTACACCAAAGGATATTTGCTAGCTACGCAAAAAGCTTTGTAGAATAGAGACAAAAAGGCAACTTGAAAAAAGAAGGAATGGACAAGAAGGAGCGTCTAAATTCAGCGCGTTGTGCATGACGTATTAAACTGTACACTATCCATTTATTTATTTCTTCATCATTTTTTATTTTATTTTATCATCTTCAGAAGGTTGTCGGCACCCTAAGTAAATTAAAGGGATATATACTAGCCCGAAGAAAAAGTTTCTAAGCGATATGAGAAAACAGAGGGAGTGAAAACGGTGTGGAAAGGGGAGGACCGTCATCATCCAGCAGTAAATCAAAACCATGCATGCTGGCGGTTGGCGATACGCGTACCGCTGGGCACTTTACCTGCACGGTGAGGCTGACGCACCGGAGGGCGTATAGAAAAAAGAAGTAACGAATCTGTTACAAAAAAAAACGCAGCTGCAATGCCGTCAGACGAAGGCTGATGAGACGACGCGTTAGGAACGAGTTAGGCGGGCCCGACGAGTTCAGGTACCAACGCTGGCTGATGTGCTGGGCCCTTAAAAGAAAAAAAATAGAAAGTTTGCGTTAAAAGAAAAATCAGTACCGCGTGAGGCGAGCACCGGGTCAACACGTATACTTAGAATGTTGCTGCTGCCTGATGAGTGATGCTCGACTCGACTGGGACGAGCATACTTTTTTTTTTAAATCACTTCACATTTTTTTTTTTACTTCTTTGAGGCGACTCCCTTTCATCATCACTGCGATTGTCTCTTCGTTTGGATGTTGGTCAGCGTCATTGAATGTCATTGCGTCATATTGTAATGCATTGCATCATTGCAAATACTCGTTGGATCGGAAACAAAAGACCACGTAACGAATGAATTCAAGCATTTATGACTGAGATTCTGTTTTCTTTTTGTTTCCTTTTTTTTACTGTGTTCTTGCTTTATGATTTCCAAACCGAAGGTTAAGACTAGATTAGCTCGCGTGGCCCTTCTTTCCAGTTATCTGCTAGCGCAGGGAGCGCCAATACCTACGCTACTGGCTGCTGTCAGGTTTTTCGAGCGTAAAACTCTTTATAGTAGGTGAGCAAAAAAATATAACCGGAGAAGTTTCGGCGTCTATACGCATGCACAACATTGTTGTTTTGACACGTAGAACCCTACAATTCATACTTTTTTCTCGTACAATTTCTCGCTACACGAGCCTCGCGACTACAGACTGCAGCAGGCGATGGCACGCAAACGCACACAGCCGAACACACGGATTTTCTTTAATCCGTAAAAAGAAACTTTCTGAAAGCTTGTTGCGCCTTAGGTGAAACTTTCTTTTTTGCGTTTGCACATTTCAGTTACATTTCACCAGGAATATTTGCCTTTGGATTGGGATGCTTATCCCTGGGAGTTAGATTTGTCCGATTTGCTAACAAAGCCAGTACTGGATACGTAGAGAAGCATAAAATTGTTCTTTCCGTGCTCTCGTAGAATAATTTTGAATGATTTCGCTTGAGAGCTGATGCACGTGAAAACGCTCATCATTGGTTCCTAACAGTATAAAAAGGGTTCAAAATTTTTCAACGATGTGGCAAAGTTGTAGTTTAATTGAAATGATAAATAAATGAAAACGAAAAAAGAATGAAAACCGAACTGGCCACAGGTGGTATACAAATCCTCGTGTTCGCATTTCGAGGACGATGGCTCATGCCTAATGATCTACCGCGGTGCCGTTTGCCCGTTCACTTTCTGTGGTATTCTGTGGTTCACGTAACCTAAACTAACCGCGAGAGTGTTAAAGCGTTCCCACTCACGGCCATGGCAGTAGATGTAGAAAATCCTATCCACCGCAGGTGTCACGCAGCACGTGAACTTTTTGAGCGAGGACAACTGGTCAATAAACCATTACATGCATGCTACCTGAAGGAATCAAAGCTGCCAGATTCGAGACCCTCGATATGTCATAAATGAAAAGGGGAACAAAAGGGCCCTGTTTTTATTGTCTGTTGGTTTATAATTGCGATAATGAACATGTATTATATATATATATATATATATATATATATATATATATATATAATACATGTTCATTATCGCACATGTACTTTACATGATTATATATATATATAATCATGTAAAGTACAGCATGCTGATATGCTTATCAACAAGTAAAACGGAGGTGAATAACAATGACATTGGTGCAGCGTGATAACTGCAGCCCAGAGCATATTTTCAGGTAGCAGCCCTACTAGTTCGAGTCCTTAGTCTTCAGTCAGGATACATAAACGAGCTAACCGCCCTCTGATAAATGTGCTGTGCGTACATACTTCAGCAAGGTTGGTTCCTGGTTAATGGGCTGGCAGATGTGTCCCAATGTAGAAGCCTATAGGAAAATACGTCGCGCACTTGTATAACGTTCATTTCGCTTGACTGCACAGTCTGACCTCTTTTGTTTTCTTCGCCCTTGTTTCTTTACCCTACAACCCTATAATAAAATGTTGAACGATCATCTAGCTTATACCAAGGTTTCGCTGTAGCATAATATTTGTGAAGCTGACCAATGGGTTGTTTACATCAATCACATACGAATTTTCGATGCTGATTGTTTCGTCACAGGCAGCAACGTAAGCAAGTGACGAGCGATATTGCGTGTCTTTTGTGCAAACTTTTATAGAACCTCAAAACATCTATGCCCTAAGCCTAGAGCCCCGAAAGAACAAGTCAACCGCAACTGAGCGCACTCGTAAGCGATTAAGTAGAGCATGAGTAATCAGAAAAGATGGCACCGAAAAACGCTTCTGATCCAAAAATATGACGAGTTGTGGCTACAAAGTGATCGATAAATATTTTTAAAAACACGAAAAGAAAATGAAAACACATAATCAGGTTATTTTCTGTGGCGGAAAGTATGCGGTAGTTGTGTATTGGAGTAATTTCTAGCTATGCTTTTTTGTGGGCACATCGCACGGAGGTGCTCTAACGTTTCGGACAAGACGTAATGAGCGCAGGAGAATGGACATGCAACATTTACTTGTCCTCCAAAGCTTTGGCTAAAGTTTCATTCCGTTCAACCAGCCACTGTCGGCGACAGCCGCCTCAGTAGTGGCTTGCTGAGCCGCACTGCCATGAAGCGCTGCCACCGTAAACAGAAGCAACAAAGCCAGGCTGGGACATGCAATGGGCAAATCAGCACATGATCAATCATAACGGCGACCGCGAGAGCGTGGTGAAAAGTGCCGATAGGTAAGGGAGGTGAAGGGTTTGCCGGGACACTGGCTATTGTCTTGTTTGATGGTTTCTTTTTTTTTAACAGCGAAGTTGTTTACGCCAGAGGTTAATCCGTATAGCGTAGACCAGAAATGTTGGGCCGATCCTGGTTGTAGTGCAGAAAGGGTCCGAGCGCAACGGCACATACTCGTGTGAACTAGCGAAGCTGTTTGAGCTCGAGGATGGTCCATCGAGTGTACGCCGCAAAACCTTCGCGAGGCGATGACGTCACCATGCGCCGCCTAGAAACGCTTCGCCCCAGCTGCGCCGACCGCGCCAAGCCTCGCCACAGCTACGTGAGCCGTGACGTCATCGCGCGTGCCGCATCACTTCGCCTTAGCTTTGCCGAGCCATGACGACACCGCGCCGTGCGGAGTGGTTGCCACGGCTGCGCAGAGGAGGAGCTAAGCCGTGACGTCACTACGCCGACCCGTGGTATATATAGCTCTGCGGCGCCGCAGCGGCTATACAAAAGCCCCGCCGTCTCCTTGCCGAGCACATCGCCGCGAAGATGGGGTGGCCGAAGAAGAGCGTCACTCCCGAATAAAAAGAAGCGCGGCGCGAAAGCCACCACGCCGCTACCCGAGAGCGAGTGAGACGGCTTCGGTCTGATCCCAAGTATCGCGCCACCGAAGCGGCGGCGAAACGTCAGCGATTCGCAGAAGATCCACAGTTACGAGCCCGCGAAACCGAGCAAAAGCGTTTGAGCGTCCAGAAGCGTCCAGATACTTTAATGACCGAGTGTTCGTTGTTCTTTGGGCTGTCGATGATTCCAGAGTGATCTTGCACAAAACGTGGCCGAGTCTCGAAGCATACCTCGCAAAAACTTGGCCGAACCGAGATAAAGCTAGGTGGGGTCGCCAGCTTCACAGTCTGCCCAGTCTTCGCACCGCAAGTGCGAATTTTTTTTTTTTTTTGGAATAGGCAGTGCACGAGCTCCAGCCAATAACAGAGGGCACATGTGCATGAAAAGTTGTAGGAATATTAACCACATTTTTGAAGCAAAGCCTTCCTTGGCAGTCCTCCAGAATGGGTTTATGCCACTGTGACGCAAGTGGCCCAGAAGCCCTTAATGCACAAGTATTTAGATATGGGTCGCACTTCTCCTCTCATGCCCCTCTCATCAACATTCGCCCATCAGTGAGCATTATATATTGCCTTCTTCTGCGTGATACAGACAGGCAACAACTACAGGTGACGTAGTCATGCATGCTCGCATGGTCTACTACTGCCGCTACCACGCTAGCTCAAACAAGCGTCGCGTCATTTAGACCCCAACGTGGCGTTGGATACGCCTGTATATTTTACAAAAATCAAACTGCTTCTGAAAGTGACCAACCTGCTTTTTGCGCATAGCACTACACTAATGAAATTGCCCTCGGCATGCGCGCCTGCGAAAACCTCTTGCGAAGATGTGCGTGTTCTGCATGTTTGCCGAAGTTGCACAAGTAGAGTTACGCCTCATCAGGAAACATGTCGGGAACAGGCTCTGAGCAGCGAGCCAGCCTAATAGCATGGCAGCGTCGCTGCTTCTCTAATCCCTATCATCAAAGAGCGGCAACGTACTGATGGCTATGCGGCTCCTTCCTGGCAGAGCGTATAATAGCTACCTGTCACGCCATGAGCGCTTCCAGCGAGGTGCGTACACGCCGCGAAGCGCGCGGATATCACAGAGCAAACGGATCAATAAGCTTTACGCAGGGCACTGCTGCTATAAGGCGTGTCGTTCGTGCCTGCTCCAGTCGCAACGTTTACGCCTGACGCACAAATTGCGAGGCATCCCAATTTATTGTGAAATGGTTCTGGTTGGGCTTGCAACATCTAGCTTACTCTAGAATGCCGCTGCTGTTCTCCAATCATAGCGGACATATTCTACCTCGTCACGCGACAAGTCCGCTAGTCGTAATATATGAAGAACGATGAACGCGCTTCGTCGCATAACGTCGCGCTATAGAATTTAAGTGGTATCTATAGGACACCTCTTCCGTAACTCTCGGAACTTGGGCCCTTTAGCGAGTCTGGGTTCGCCTGAAAGAGCGCTGACAAGATTATTGTTAAGCGAAAGTATCAATCATAACCGTGGTGCGAATTAATATCCTACGTCTTACTACGGTACTTGAGGAACATATCTGCTTTGGTGCTGTCATCTTGTGTCATAAATAGAAATTGTCCGTTCGTTCGTTCGTTCGTTCGTTCGTTCGTTCGTTCGTTCGTTCTTTCTTTCTTTCGTTCGTCTCGTTCGTTGTTCTTTCTTTCTCTCTTTCTTTCTTCTCTCTCTCTCTCTCTCTTTCGTTCGCTCGTTCGTTTCTTTCTTTCTTTCATTATTTACCCCTTGCTTGCTTGCTTGCTAGCTAGCTTGCTTGCTTTGCTGAGTATTTCACCCACCGCATCCGCCTGCTCCAACTCGTTATATATGGAACTCCATATTTGCTTGAAATATTCTAGCCTGCTACGTAGAATATGTGCAGACTCCCATTTTTCTTTTTCATGCGCCGATATTGTTCAAAAATTATTATGCAGATCAAACGCACATCTTCGAATCTATATGAATTGAAGCTTTCGACCCCCCCCCCCCTCCTAAAGCGATTAATTAAATGCTATAAGTTTCCCAGTTTCATTCCTATATATTTGGCGTAAAATAAACAGACACGCGCAAATGTGACACATGCGGCGATCCTGTTAAAGAGCTAGGTGGCATTGTCACTGCAGAAGTATACATGCTATAAGGGGGTTTATTTACAAAACGTGTATTTATTATAAGGGGGTTTGTTATTTACAAAGTTGAACGGTTTCGGAGGGTGTCAATAGAACTGTGGACTCACCAACAGCAGCACAGGACACGGGGACAAGGGCTGTACTACTGGGTGGTATGTTCGCATCGTCAGCGACAAACTTTTCCAACGTAGGGGCAGACGACGCGAAACACAACGCAAATAACGCCACCTCGGTACGAGCACAGTCAATAACAGCATGATGGCGAGAGAGAAAATCCCAACTGAGAATCACATCATGCGAACAGGCTGGTAGCACAAGAAACTCAATGGGATACACAACATCTTGTGTGACGACGTGGGCTGTGCAGGCGGCTGACGGCTGAATATTGTGTGCGCTGGCGATACGGAGGGACAATCTCTTTAACGTCGTGGTAACCTTCCGAAGCAAGCGGCAAAGTTTTATGTCTATCACTGAAACGGCAGCACCAGTGTCCTCAAGCGCAAGGTAACGAATGCCATCCATAAAAACTTTGATAAGGTTTGCTAGAGAAATACGAGGACTTGAATTTTCCGACGACGACGCAGTTCGTGCCTCCGGAACTATGGCATCGAGTTTTCCTTGTCAGAAGGGTATGGTCGACGGCGCATAGGTGACAGAGAGCGACGTCGGGGGGATGGAGATCGGCGGGTAGCTGAGGGCAGGCGCTCGGGCGTAGAGGATTGTTGTAGCCACGCTGTGCCGCCAAACGTCTAGGATCATACGCAGACGGTCACGTGGCTTCTATTTGAACAGGAGGGCGACGGCGACAGAAGCGTGCCACATGTCCTGCATAACCGCAGAATAGCATATAGGGCGATTGTCCGCAGTGCGCCATGGATTCGAAAACGTGGAGACTGGTCGGCTTAACGGAACTGGTGGGGGCCGAATGGGTGCCGACGCGGAAGAATAGGTCGGTTGACGAGGCGACCCGGCAGCGACGACTTGTGCGTACGACAAGGGCGCAGACTCCGGAGGTGGCGGACGAGCGTAAGGGAAAGCATCGGTGACCTCTTCCTGTATAACTTGTCGTATGACTGGGGCCAAATGTTGTGCCTGAGCTGGCTCGGGTGTGCTCGATAAAATGAAGAGCTGTCGGGCGACCTCCTCACGCACTAACTGCTTGATCTGAATCAACAGTGCATTCCGGTCGCCCAGAGTCAAGGCCGCGATCGAGTCGTTCTGTTCCAGAGGGCGTCGAGTTTGGGCGCGTTGCTTGCGCAATTCGTCGAAACTCTGGCACACGCTGACAGCATCGGCGACGGTTTGTGGGTCTTTGGCCAATAACATTTGAAATGCGTCATCGGCTATTCCTTTCAGGATTTGCTTGATCTTATCCGACTCGTGCATCAACGGGTTTATACGCTTACATAAGGCGACGAGGTCTTCAGTATAACTGGTGAAGTTCTCACCGGGTTGTTGAGTGCGTTCACGAAGTCGCTGTTTTGTGCGAAGCTTGCGTGTCGCGGGGCGGCCGAAGATTTCCCAAAACGTTTGCTTGAACGACGCTCAGTTATTAATCTCCGCTTCATGATTTCGGAACCAGAGGCTGGCGACGCCGGTCAAGTAAAATATTACATTGGTCAGCCCAGTCGCATCGTCCCATTTGTTGACTGCGCTCACCCTCTGGTAGGTTGCCAACCAGTCTTAGACGTCCTGGTCGTCAGTCCCGCTGAATATCGGGGGGTGACGCTGAGACAGCGCAGCACGCCGGGTCAGACGGTGGCTTGAGTCTGGGAGGGGCCTTGTGTGGTGGCTTCTCGAGGTAACGTAAAGTTCCAGGTTAGGAAACTGGGAGACTACTTGGCACCATTCCACCAATCTATAAGAGGGTTTATTTACAAAACAGGGCTACGCAACAACAGTCTTGGCCCAAGAGCTCCGGTCGCTGTCTCGCGCCCTCCGATGATGATGATGATGATGATGATGATGATGATGATGATGATGATGATGATGATGATGATGATGATGATGATGATGATGATGATGATGATGATGATGATGATGATGATGATGATGATGGCGGCCTCGGGCTATGGCTCGTACCCACACTGGAGGATTGGTCAAGAATTGTTTGCCTGAACTTTTACCTACTGTTTTGAAGTTTGACATATTCGATTAAAAAAAGACAAATATGGAAGAAGAAATTAAAAAATAGAAAATCATAAGAAACATTCAAAAGCTTCTCCGTTCAGTTGATTGTATGAAAGCACAAACTCCGGGCTGTCGGACTTCGTCGTCTTTTCTCAATAGTTCCCGACTATCTTCCCCACTTCAATGCAACTGTCTATTGGTTAGAGCAACAGACTGCTGTGCTGGGGAACGAATGTTCGATCCCGCCATGGGCAAGTAATTCACTTTTTTTTTTATGCATGAGCTATCGGCAAGGATTCGGCTAGCGCAAGGCAGGGGTAATTGGAGATCGCAGGGAAAGGCCTTCGTCCTGCAGTGGACATAAATATATGATGATGATGATGATGATGATGATGATGATGATGATGATGATGATGATGATGATGATGATGATGATGATGATGATGATGATGATGATGATGATGATTCGGCAAGGCAGCAGCATTGCCCAGGAGCACCCAGCAGCCACGGTCAGCAAAGTCCGGGAGGGTTCCGCCAAAAAAGGTTCACTTTAAGAGTCACTGCTCCGCGTTGGTTAGCGAACCGAAGAATTGCTGCTGCAAGTATGATCTATTGTGCAATGTATGATCTGTTGTGTTTACTACTGAACAAGCGAGACGTTCTCGTTGTTATAGGACGGTGCAAAATGTCGTGTTATATAACTTTTCTTGGTCAACGCAATGTTATTGTCAATGTTTGGTTCAGCACATTTTTTCCCCACGTTTTGTAAGTGCATCACTCTGAACTGTTTGGGCTGAGGCCTCGTCAGGCATAAACTGCCTTTAGCTTCTGTCCCTGCATCAGGCTTTATGTGCTGTCTGCTGCGAAAACTGAAATAAAAAAAGGAATCATTCAACTACTTTTTTTTTTCATTCACGCTACAATTAGATGTGGAGAGGCGAATGAGTAAATTTCTGGCCAATGCTTTCAATACTGACGTACAAGATTCGCAAGACAAACGCTTCGCGAAACACCTACGCAATAAATATTAAAGCCATCGCCAGTAATAGCTTAACTATGACAGCAGCGAAATAACTATATTTTTCAAAGACGTGGTCGCACGCTAGACTACGGATTCCGGTAAGCGTGTACTGCCCGAGTTTTTTCTCGCGAGGCTGCATTTAATTTATGCTGATTAGCAACTTTGTTTAGGTTTATACATTAGCAAAGAATCGTCAACAATATATTACGTCAAATTTGCATAATGTATATGTGATGCGCGAAATATTAGATGCATCAGTTGCGTCAATTTCGAGGCGCCCGACCCGAGGAACTCGTGCGGAGTGGCTGTAATCATGTTTGTTGGGAGAGCCTTTGTAATTGCTCCAAATATTTTTCTTACTTTATTTCTCTCAAAAAAAAAAGAGCTGCAACCGTTTCCAACAGGATAATATCAAGGATTGCCCTTGACAGCGTGTCTTTCCGCGACATTTCGAGCGATGCCTAATTATGACTGACAGATAATCGCCGGGCGGATGAGATTTTCTGGCTCCCGTCTTTTCCATACGAGACATAACACGGACGCCGACGCGAGTTGCGTAGCAACCATCTCTCAGGGCTTCAAGCCGTGAGGGGAGCCCAGAACTGTGCTTCCAGCTCACTTTTTGCTCGTTTGGTAGTATGTCTTTTTCCAAATTTATATCACGTGACATTTGCGAGATGCTGGCGCCTTTGCGGAATGCCAGCTACTCCTTTTCACATAGAACGGATACATACTAAAGAAGAAAAAACAAGCTGACACAGAACAAAAGAAAGTAATCACAATGAAAAAGTCAGACTTGAAGTCAAGTGCCATAAATGCACAAAAGACAACTCACAACCGAGATCACATGAAACACACAGGAACATAAAGGTTGCCGCCATAAATTCATAAAAGAGCATTCATAAGATCACTCACACAAAGCATAGTGCAACGTAAAATCCACTCACTAGATACACTACGTAAAGGAAACACACAGACAGGTCACAGAAAGGTCACATAAATTCACAAACAGAAAGTAATGCAAAAACAAGGTAAAATGAAACATACGCAGCCTACTTTGAATAATACAAAGTGTAATTACAGCTATAGTATTTCCTTTCACAAATCAGTGGAGGGCCACTACCACTCGCATCTGTATTATAGTACCTACCTCTTTAGTAGGAACAATTTGTGTCATGAAATATGGCTTAACAAGAGCATTCTTGCAGTATTGCGAATTGTGGGACTTTATATTTAAAAGTAAATGTAGAAAGGGCCCTTTTCGATGTTGCGAATTCCGTTTAACGTCACCGCTACGGATACATCACCGGCGAAAATCTAGTAACCAAGCGCCAATTAAAACACCTGACAAGACATTTGCGACTACAAATGTACTACGCTGTCCACTTCAATTCGGATTCAAGTAAAGACAATAACTGAAGTCAAACTTGTGATTTTGACTGTTTCAATAGGACTTGACTTTAATGCCCACATTTCCAGCACGCAACATTTACTGTGTAACTACCGCAGGCCGGGACACGCATAGAAGCAACTCGTACTTGGTACATTTTAGCATGGTGTACTTTAAGCAATAACTCTGGCATCATGTCTAATCATTCCAGGTGACATTTTGTTGGCAAAGGTGTATTGGAAAATGTGCAAGGGTAATTCACGAGTATACGTATGGTGATCTGCTACTGGTAAATATTTGATAACACCATTTACCGCGGAAACATTTAGAACATGTGCCTTGGTAACGCAACTAAGTTGTTAATCGGGATGAGGGCCTGGTCACATCCATTCCCAATTCCATGGAGTTTATAAGAATTCCAGGGTTAGTCACGTTTACGAGTACACATTCTTAATTATATGAATACGTTTCACGGTAGAACAATAGTGTTGATGAATGATTATCAGGAGAGAGAGAGAAGCAATAAAAAATAAAGCAGAGATTTTCACCAGCCAAGCTTCTGTTGGCTACCGTACGCTGGTGGAAAGGAAAAAAAATGTCGCAGTTTCACCCGAAAGGCGAAGCATCAATTGCGATAGCGAATTAGTAGAGAACGGTTGCCGACACCGTCAGCGTTTTTCCCGCGTTCGCACCGAACGCACGCGGCCTTAGTGACTGCAGTAGGCTTTCCATTTGGGCTTGTTGGTTTTCCATTAAGGCCGCGTAGCATTGCGCGCAAAGAACATGGACAAATATGGGAACACGTATAACACACACGAAGCGCAAACTATCAACAGTATATTGCGAGAGTAACGTCACCTTATTCATACCTTGCCACAGGCAGTACAGCGCATGACAGCAAGGGCGGAACCACACCGACAAAAAAAAATGTCAACACGCGCGTGACGTCCTATTCAAATGCGTTATTTCCTTAGCTGATAAGGTGATAGAGGTCATGCTAATACACTTATCTTTTAAAGCTGTAATGCAGTGGGCCTCAATAATGAGGCGTATCATCTCATTGTTCGACTTTTCAATGATCATGCACTCCTTGAACCTTGGTCTGCAGCCGCATTCATCACAATGAAGTGCCAGCCACCCTCCCGTCTCGTTATTTACGTTGTTTTTTTTTTTTTTTTTGTTTTTTTATCCGCCTCGCCTCCCTCAGATCATGAATACATTTGGTGCGCCTGTATCTTCTTTCCGCGCGTCGGCGAATCGCTCGAAGCCTTTCCAATTCACCTTCATATTCATTATACTTTGGAGAAGGCCTAAAAGTGAACATAGCCTCTTGCAGTGCATTTCTAATCTGATTCTCCAGAAATGATGGGTGGCCTTCTTGACATTCGTCTTCCATAAGCGATCTGAACTTCGTCCAGTCTGTTCTACAGAGGGCAGTAGATAGAGACTTGGCCACTCCCTTGATCTTCAAATAGGTAGGAACGTGATCACTTCCATGGATTTCAATGTCTGAAAACCACTTTATACTGCTTCGAAGACACTGAGAGACGAAAGTCAAGTCCAGACAGCTGCTGTAGGATAGTCCCCGTAAATATGTCGGGCTGACGTCATTGAGACAACAAAGCTCTTGGTCCGAGGCAAATGCGACTAGTTTTATTCCCTTGGAGCCCATCTTCACACTCCCCCAGAGCGGGTGGTGTGCGTTAAAATCTCCACTAAGGATCCAAGCGCCAGGTATCGCGGATAACGAAGCACCCAGTCGTTGCGTGTCAAAACGACTGGTTGGAGAAATATATGCAGCGACGAGAGTAAAAAGAAAATCCAGCGCCGCATCGATACGCTACAATCTCAGAAGTGGAAATCCTTTTGCGAGTCCTTGGATCCTCGAAAGCCTCTGTCCCACATATGGAGAACTCTGCGTGGCCTACAATCGTCTCCGCAACAGCGCCACCCTTTTAAGTCTCTTGCCCTGCCTCAAGGACGACGTGAGATCGACGTTGCTGAGGATTTCTGCACAAGAATCACTGGCTTGCCATCACGACCTGTATCCTTAGCACGTGATGTTACGGCATCCGAGGACTCTCGCATGGATCTCTTGTTCTCTATGGAGGAGCTCGAAGCTGCGCTGGCGACTTGTAAAAAGTCATCATCACCTGGGCCCGACAGGGTCACATACAAGGCACTTGGAAACCTTGGCCACAAAGCCCGCAGTGTACTCTTGGAGAGATACAACGAATCCTGGCGCGAAGGATTGATTCCTTGTGAGTGGAAAGTCCGCCGCCTAATACCTTTACTTAAGAGCTCTAAATCTCTATTAGACTTGGCATCGTACCGTCCCATCGCTCTTCCCAGTGGCGTTGGGAAACTAATGGAAAGGGAGGTGTTGACGCATCTTGAATGGTATTTGGAACATAATGAGGTATATCCCAATGCAATGGCGGGCTTCCGGCGCGGTCGGTCATCGGTCGATAACGTGCTTGATTTGGTAACATCTATTCAACACCAAAAGAGCATGAAACGTTTAACGGTGGCGATGTTTCTTGATGTGAAAGGCGCATATGATAATGTAGCGCACCAAGCAATCCTCGATGCTTTGATCGATGTGGGCATTGGTGGCCGTGCACTGCACTGGATTCACAGCTATTTGGCCACTCCCTTGATCTTCAAATAGGTAGGAACGTGATCACTTCCATTGATTTCAATGTCTGAAAACCACTTTATACTGCTTCCCTCTCTCTGTATCTCCCACTTCCCCTTACTCCAGTGAAGAGTAGCAGGCTAGAGACACGCTCTCCAGGCCGACCTCTCCTCCGTTCTCTTCATTAAAATCTACTCTCTCTCTCTCTCTCTCTCTGGATGATAGATCCTTCTTCGTACTTACAGAAGATGGAATGACATCCCACCATGTCACCAGCAAAGGTGTGCCACAAGGCGGAGTGTTAAGCCCCACGCTCTTCAACGTAGCACTACTAGGCCTTGTTGGATCATTGCCAAGGACGGTCCATATATCCATTTATGCAGATGATATCTGCATCTGGGCGGCCGGCGTAACTCGTCCGCAGATACGAGCGAGTCTGCAGAAGGCGGTCACACAAACGTCGTCTTATCTGCGTATGAAAGGCCTAGAACTATCCTCCGAAAAGTTCCGATTAGTCGCATTTACGCGCAAAACAATGACTGCATATGTTATACGCATAAATGGACAAGTAATTGCTTACGAAACAAAACACCGCTTCCTTGGAGTCATCATCGATCGTGATTTCTCTTGGACGCCACATATCTCATATATGAAAAAGAGGTTGACTGCAATAGCACATATATTGAAATTTGTCGGCGGAAAGTCTTGGGGTGCATTTGTGCAATCGATGCTACAGCTGTACCATGCATTATTTATGGGCTTCCTAAGATACAGCCCGCCCGTACTGGGAAGCACCAGTAAAACGAACCTTCGAACACTCCAGAGTATGCAAGCCCAAGTTCTATGGACGTGCCTCGGCCTCCCTAAGTGTGCATCTACAGCGGCCACAATCGCCATAGCACTTGACCACCCTGTATCCACGTCACAGTACTTTGCAGTCGACGCTCTAAGAGTGCACATTCGACATGTCGCAAGGACGCCATTTCACCATCTTGCTTGCCTGCCAACAACTGGGCCGCATACGAGTTTTAGCCGTCTCCTGACTATACACGGAGCATCGCTACCATCGAATTACGTCCCTGCAGCATGGCCTTCGTTGCCACTGTGGTCTCTGCATTCACCTCGAATATGTGTCACCATTCCAGGCGTAAAGAAGAAAGCACAAATGCCGTCAGCAGCATTGAAGCTACAATTCGTAAATTACAATATGTGTCGTAAATTAATAAATAAGAAATTATACAGTGAATGTTTGTTAATTAGTTGAATGTGTGTTTCGATTTATCGTGCTACTAATGTCCGCCTTTTCGAATAACCCAGCTCAATGATAGGTATTGTGCTACCTGCCACAGGCGATCTTTAAAAATTCCGTAAAGCTTAATTTTGAACACCCGTTATTTGAAAAGCTTGACTGGAATAAATTAGGTGGACGAAAGTTTAAAAATGCTGCAAAGTTACTTATGTCCGAAACACATTCCCTCAGCGTATTATAGCGCAGTAATCTTGGACAACGACACAGTGTAGCCTTGAAAGAGCATTGTGCTGCTCTCAGATTCAACAGCACATAAGGCCTTCGCACCTTATAGAACGCGCCACAGACAATCGTTTTGTTCGTTCCTGTCCATTAGGATGAGCTCCTATGCACAGTCTTAAATGCGTCGATCTGTGCTTTTCACAGAAGTCCGAGGACACAGATACACAATAAAGTTTACGTGGCACCACGTGACAGTATGGCGCTAAACTAAGTGGCGATGCCAAGCTCTATTGCAGAAACGTCTAAAAAAACGCGTTATTCGTCTGATTCCCGCAAGTCATTTCATTACGCAAAGTAAAATCATTGCGTACGCATACCTGTGCTCTCAATGTTTCCAACTTCAGAAAACAGGAGACATCCCGTAACTGATAAAGACCGCCCACGAAAGCGTACGGAAGACGTTAATCTTGCGGCAAACTGACTCTGCGCTCTGCGGCGAAGTTTCGCCCGGTTAATTGCGGCGGTTCTGGTTTTCCGAGTGGACGACGCTCGCCGGCTCCAAGTGCAACTTTACCGTGCTCGCTAATTCCGAAGAAGAGACGGGGGAAAAACTCGGCTGCTTCCGAGGTGCCGCCATGGCTACGAAGTTCTCGGCAACCATCCTCGAGCACCGCGCCCGAGAGGAAAGTTGAGTGGACAAACGTGCACAAGTTTGGTTTGTCGCGGCCGCTGGACCATACCCGCCGTTCTTCCAGCGTCACTCCTGTATAGAGTCGCGTTGTATGTGACAGCGCAGCTCGAACGACCACTCGTGGCAGACAGCTTGTCTCGAGAGAGAGCGTCCTCCTCTCGAGATGTGCACTCCACCATTAAGTGAAGGCTGGGTTTTACGGAACCTGGACGGCGGGACAATTAGTGTCTCCGCGGATTCCCTGCGGGACCCTCGGCGTACACTAGAAACGATGGAGAGAGCACGCGCCGATCACAAACGCTCGCTTGAAGCGTTTGCTTTGGCACCGCTGACTTCTTCCCTCTGTTTCTGTGTCCAGAATGGGAATGCGAAGGGCCTTACACGCGTCTTTCGGGAGTTGCGCGCAGATAGGCAGGAAACATCGCCGCATTGCGTGTGAATACGGTGCGTTTGTCGCTGTGGTTGCACAAAGGTTGATTCGTGAAGCCAACAGACAGTGAAACATGCGAAAGTATGTAGGATACTAACTTATCTTAAATTGTTATTTAAAATAAATATGAAATGAAGCGCTACATTTGCGATAAGTTTACTAACGAAAGAAAATAGTCGTGAAAGCGAATATTAACTTCCGAGAAGTTTTCTGAGGCCCTAATAGAATATAGTTATTCTCCCCTTTGATAAAGCCAAATCATAATCGTGCCTGAGATATATGTTGAGTGCGATGTCCTGGTGTCAGTTGGCTTCATATGCTTTTGTTAAAAAATATAGACACAAAATAAATAAGTACTATTTATGGGGGAGGAGGAAGGGGAGACACTTGGCAAGAAAATGGCTGGAAAATTATAAACTTTTCTCTGCTTCAATGTTATTAACGCATTTCATGTATGCTGCCTGCGCTGAGTCTTGCTTAAGAACACTGATAACATGGAAATTATATAGTGCTGTTCTGAAGGACTGAAATACGCATAACATCGTATGTGCAAGCTTGGGAGCATATATGCTAGCATGCGTGTAGTCGGAAACGGCAGGTTGAGCGAATGCGCACGGTATAATCCACAGTGAGATGGTCGAGTATCACGGAAAAAAAAAATAGAGGAACCATCGCCAATATACGTATAATGCATAAGCAAAGCGCAGCAGCCTCCCATTTCCAGTGCATTTCGTCCACTACTGCTCTTTGAAAGACGGGCTTGTGTCGAAGGCAGTCGTATAAAGTGCATATCTCGTTATCCCTCTTGCAGTTCGCGAGCCAGCAGTAATCCGGGAAGAGGGCAAATGTTGTGTTGTAAAGCCTTCCTCTCGGTTGCAAAGGTGTCTAGACACAATGTTTTTCTTCTTTCATGACATGCGTATATACGTCTGTCTCGTTCCGATAAAAGTGCCTCTCAGGATAGCAGACCTAAATAGTGAAGTACAGGGTTTGCGTTAACCAGAGTACCGTGTAGCCATAGTTACAGCAGGGTCATAGGCTGAGTGCATAGTAGGAGCTGAAACCGTAGCAAAACGAACACCGAGTGCCAGTTGAATATTAATGGTTGCAAAAGTCTATATTGAAGTTCCCGCCATGTACGGCCCCTTAGAATGCGCGTGCCTACTTGTCGATGCACTCGCAGTGGCTAAGATGGAATGATGTTTGAATGTTTTCATGTTCCTCTTGTTTACGTTTTGAAGGAAGTAGTGATTCGGCGACAAAATCTGTACTTTGTTAAATGTATGTCCTTATCGGGCATTCATTAAAATAATTCGGGCCCTTGTAAGATACTGTGTGTATTTGACGAAGAATTGCTTTGAACTGGCGCAGTCTTTCATATGTTTCACTTCAAAACAAACAAACCAAAGCAAAGGTTCTGAGGATACATATCTAAGAGAAAACACGTAGTAAGCAACAGCCGAATAGAACTATAAAAATGGCCTTTAATATAAAATGGATTCAACGAAACCATCACTTTCGCTGCCTTTATTTAATTACAAAGGAGGTTTTTGGACAAACTACTAAGCTGAAATGAGCGCCAGATTCAGTGACAGAATTTCAGAAGTCTATAAACCTACAATCACAGATATCTAGCCCAAAATCTGGAGATCTCATTTTAATCTAACTCATTGGGGTAAATAATGTCAGTAAGCGCTAGTTGGTTGATATTTAGAACTGAGGTTTGAACAGGGTAAATAAAACAAGGACACTAAGAAACAAATACCACAGACAAGCGCTGACTGCCAACTGGAATCCTAAATCCCGTTTCACTGACTGCATGCGCAACGTTACGCATGCGCAACCACCCCGCGGCGTCTGACACGCGTCTTTCGCCCGGCGAACTACTTCACTGGAGAGGGTCCGGAATTCCAAGCGCGCGAAGCTATAGCATCGGAGACTGAGGAAGAGCTAGCCGTTCGGCTCTCAAAACGCTTGGACTTGTCGGCTTATAATTTATACCTGGCTTATATCGATGAGTGTATACCTAAGTATAAATAATTACAGCTAAATCAAAGGCTAACCAAGTGAAACCAAGACTTAACCAGGCTAAACCAAGCTTTCGCTTTGCATTTCCAGGGTTAGCTGAGCTAAGCCTTAGCAATTTTTTTAGTTCTGTTTTTCCTAATAGGCTTTAGATAAGCTTTTAGTGCTACACTTCAGAAAGTATGCTGCCAGACTGTGATTTATTCAGATAGCTTGCATGCCCCTGTGCGTAGTCATCTAGCGGCCGAGTCTCACCCGAAAGGAAATGCATGGTTGCCTGGTCTTAACGTCCGTTTCCGCGCGAACGCCGGCGCCCGAATGCGACTCCAGCAGGGACGGATATCCTCGCGTTTCACGGTCTAATTCGGAACTTCCAGCGGCGCATTTCCGGTTGAACGCCCGCGGAATGCAACGTTCTCAAATGTGCACTAGTGCACACACAAACACATGCGTGGCAGCTAGAGCTGGAAATAGTTTTGCCAAAAACTGGGTTTCTAAATTAAACTGTGACAATGCCTGCGTTTTGTTCGCTCTCACGCACGCCTGCTTATTAATGCAGGTGAACCAGATAACTGTCGACTTGTCGTCGTGATGGATATTGTCAGGAAAATGCAACGACGTTTTGGCAAGTCAGCGTTCATCTTTGTGTTTTCACCGTGTTCTGGTGGAGGTTGGTGTAGACCAAGGAGGCAAGACTCCTTGGTGTAAGACGGAGCCCAATTAAGGTTTCAATGTAAAGGCGTAAGAAATTGACGAGCAGGTTTTATTATTTAAAATTTCGCTGAAAGCTTGCCATATATGACATAATGTTTTATATGAGTGATTTCTTATTGTGGAAGGCATATTTTGTTTAAATAAAGTATTTAACCGCTGTGACGATCACACTCACTACTCTTTTCCTAATTATTTCCTAAAACTCGTTACTTAACTCCTAAATTACTTCGTATAAGACCCATGTTGCAGTGGCAGTACTTATGGGTGCTGCAACGATAGGCTAGAACAATATTCGCAATTTATAAGTGTCATCAGTCGTTAAACATCCATCGTCCATAATTCACCTTTTCACGCTTCCATTCCGAAAGTGAACGCAGAATGTGCATATTTCCATGAGGAATATTCGTTCAACACTAGTAACAATACTTTGCGACTCATAAACTTCACCTAGAACACAAGTCTGGACTCGAAATTTTCATTTAACATGACATTAGGATTGCCTCTAGAAGGACACAAAAGGACGATTGCTTGATCTAGGTTGTTTTTGTTTGTGTCTTGTCGCCACATTGAGCTAAGTTACCATCATCCTGGCTCTATAGAGTCTGCGAGAATATTATAGTTATTATATTTTTAAATACCGCCTACACAACGTGACGATTTAAAGTATTGTCACGTTGTAGTGACGGTGAAGAACACAGCGGCAAAAACTGTGTGTCACCAGACTTATACCCGTGTTCCAACCGATAGTTCATTGACTCAGAGGTCAAGTTTGAGCTGCAACACGGGTGGTTTCGAAGGCCGCCGAGCCAATAGTATATCGAGTCAACAGAACACCCTGCAACTCTCGGCCACGGCAGACGCATCGAGCTGCGCAAACGTTGACACAATTTCGCTACTCAACAACTTACAAGCTAAACACATGTGTAACATTATACAAACAATTTATTAAAATGATTAGACAAAAATAACGGAAATGTTTGTGATTTTAAGTGGATTTACTTATCTAACTTTCGGTGACATAAAAACGAAAATAAACACCCGCAGCGCCACACAGCTTTTGCGAGAAACACCTGAACCACTCAGCGGCCTTTCAAAAGTGACGTGTGGCAGTGCTACAACTCCTTTGAGTCGATAGAGTTGTGGCATTTTGAAGGCCGTTGACTGGAAGGCCTTCCAACTGTGGCCGTGTGACACAGGTATAACTCTTTATTGGGCGAATTTGTGTCCCTAAAAGCAAGACGACACTCATAGCACAATGAGAGCGGCGAGCACAGTTGACGATCGCCGAAAATCTGATCCGCGCATCAACAGCGTCGGCTTTTATACATGACTCGTCCAAGGTACCAGCGTAATCGCTGGTGCCGGCGTGCCTTCCAGAAAGTACCACACAAATCGCGTCGCGCATACAATCAGATTACACAAGGTTCGGCGACAACAGACAACGGATATAACCATCGATAACATTCGAGAAACTTCCGATACATGCAGGCGCGTCCTGCGCCGAGCGATAACGTTTAAAATTTGTTCGCCGGTGAAAAGCGGTCATCGAAGAAAGATAAACAAGTACACGTGTCAGTATATTTTAATCTATTGGCCCAGTCAGGTGACCGCGGACGTCGCCTTCCGTCCCCAGCATCAGGATAATAATTTATTGTGAACCAAACAAATCAATTTTAGCTATAAATAAAAATACGTGTTACGTTTACTGTGCTCAAGTGGTCCATATTGTAGTTTTACAGAATTGCAATATAACATTCAACATTCTTTTTTTGCTATTTACGATGGTTTTGTTAGTCTTCCCAAATGTAAAAGGCTTGGATATTCTGCTCCAGATGAGACTAAAACATGACTTCCTGAACATACCAGACAGCAAATTTGAACTCTTCCTGTACCTTTCCTCTGCGGTTAGCTAATATGGCCGTTTCTGCTTCTCAAGCGTATAAGAACAGTAAAATCTAAACATTGTCTCATTTATAACTTTAGCTTTATTATCCAGATGACCTGCAGCTCCTTAACATGTGAAATGCTCAAATGATTAGAAGGCGCGGACACCCACGGCGCTAGCTCAGTGGCTACAGCGTGGCGCTGCTGAGCCCAGGGTTGAACCGGGGCGGGTTCAATCCCGCCCCGGCATCCGTAATACGAAGGTGGCGGGATGCAAAAACTCTCGCGTTCAGTGGATTGGCTGCACGTTAGAGAACCCCAGGTGGTCGACATTAATCTGGAGCACCTCTATATTGCTTATCTCATAATAAGTTCGTGGTACTGGTACGTAAAACACCGTAATTTAAAAAAAGTAGCCTTCAAATACAAGCGAGAATAACGTTTCCAAAGCAAAATTGCGCTAAAATGCGGAAAGTACGGAAGCACCCTCTACCCAAATGCGAAGGGCTTCTGCTCAAAGTGTCTAATGCAGACGGCACACTCGGCAATTATTTGCGTGCACTTTCTTGACACAGCATTCAGTATTATGCGTGCGTAAAAAAAAACAGACTTTTCAGAAATCATTAAATCACTGACAACAAGCGAGGACAGAGTAGCCTATAATGCAACAAAGCACGCAAAATGGCAGCAACATTCGATCTCGCGATTCATGTCTTCAAAGCGGCATGTATTTTCATCTGAAGTAAACAGTTTTCATTGGTTTTCACTGCTACCCTTTGATAATGTAAGATTGAGCTCATTTTCGTTTCTCAGTAATGTATAACGCATCGACTCGCGCTAGCTATATATACGCTTCCATTTCCTTTTGTGTTGAAGAGAACGACAGTGAAACAGGCGCTGCGTCCTTTGTAGTTGGCATCTGCGTTACTTTGACTCATTGCTAGTAAGCTCCATTTCCGAACTGGCGTTGCCTCATATCACGATGTATACAAAACGGAGACGCCCATTTGCTATTTCCGGTCGGCTTCCTTTGTGTTTAATGGCGAAGACTTGTAGACGGCAACATGCGTGCTTTTTCTGCATCTTTTTGCCGACTTGACAACATTTCCGTGCATCTGATTACAAGATAACTCCACCGGCGGATCTTTCTATTCGCGAAACAGCCGGAGTAGGGACGTCGTTTTTACATTTACGTCATTCTCCTAGCAATACGGGGTGCCATAAAATGCGGCCTATCGTAATGGCATAACGCTGTCAAAAGCCAGGCAAAATACCCATGAATATGAATCCGTGAGGCCGCCTCATTCAGCAGTAAAGAATGGTGGTGATAGCTTGCGTCTACGCCTATTCTTCTGCTGGGGCGAAAATCAGACCCCTCCGTTCCCCGTCATCTCGTTCTTTACTTAGCGAGCGCATCGACTCCGGCTGCTTCGATAGCTTCAAGTCACACACGAGCGTTTAATAGCCAACTTTCTTCTCACAGGTTCACGTTCTATACGTGATGCCCGTGGTAGAAATGATGTTCTACATCAGCCGCCATTGCCGCGAGTGGTGGCACTGGTTAACACTCCCAGGTTTGTATCTATAGCAGGCACACAAATACCCCAAAAATGAACGAGAAAACGGCGCCGTGGTAGCAAACTTGGTAAGAGCATCTCAGGCGTAATGCAAAAGTGGTGGTTTAGTTCCCACCTGCGGTAAGTTGTTCTATAGTCCATTGTTCATTTCTTTTTACTTAACGATTTCTACCTTTTAACCTAAAAATAAACTAGTAATTTACCCTACGCTTTCCATGGTTTCATTGTCTGTTGGCTTCATATGATCGTGACTAAAGAAAATTGGGCCCCTCCGTCCCGCTTCTTCTTGGTCATTACTCTGTCGCTTCTCTGTCAATATCGTCTACGAGTATTTCGTCTCGGAGATCACTCCTCTAAATCCTGTTCGAGGATTGCATTGCTCCTTTAACATAGGCTATGCGGTGAACCGTCGCAGTGAAACATCGCCGAGAGAAGTTCCTGTCTCTTGCAGCCTCCTTCTGTCCATTGTTTGGCTGGGTGAATTAAGCCTGTGCAACAAAGCTTCGATTACACTTGGCGTGAGTGCCGGACGCCTGAGAACAAGATGGACCAACTGATGCCTCTAGTGCAAGTACGGCGTGATGAAATGATGAAGACCGCAAACGGTGTTACTCCCTTGTAGGTGGGCCCCTTGGATCGTGCGAATCATTGATTGACTTTCGTTTTCACTGGCATATCAGTGCGGCGATATCACTAGCATTGGTGCGGCGTCACCCGCTTGATAAGTGGTTGACCCCATTGCGGTCCAGCGATATATCACCGGCACTCTGACGCAAGTGTCACCACTACAGTCAACAGCAAATGGTTCGAAAATCTCGCGTTCGCGTTGCTCGCTGTATTAGCTGCATATCGTGAACTAAGTGAACAAGTGCCCACAGTAGCATTTCTCGCACAGAACCCTTTAGCGAGTAAACACGCTCCCCAGGCTTTGTCATTATTTCGCTGACCTGTCTGTATAATCCCGGAACGCCAGTATAGGAAAGCAAACAGTTGTAAAACACCGCACCTCGACAGCAATTTTTTCGGAACCAAGCAGACTTGTCGGTTTCACTGTTCTCTATAGCTTATGTTTTGCAGGGTGCCTTTTTTCATTTAATTTGGTATAGGTGAAAATATATTGTGATTATTTCAGAAGAGGATGGCAAAAATTCAGCTATCTTGTGGAAAACCTGGAGGAAAAAATTGTCGACATATATCATCAAATAAATTAGTAAGTCTATGCAAGCATTCCACTACCGAAGCGGTTGAAGGACTGTGAAAAAGTGAAATTTGATGGGAAGATTTATTCAGAAATTCATGATAGCTCGCTGAAATAGATGCTTGTTCCCTCTACCAGTGGCAATTTTTCTGATTCCGTCTCAGCCTCATTGAAGGATTGACAGATTGAAGCAGTCACAATTTTTTTGCTCACTTTCGCAATTATTCGAACGGCAATTGAAGTTACAGCTAGCATGGATAAATCAAAACTGATTATTTCTACGACACGTACCTGTTCGCTACTCAATTTTCATATCCGACATTGTCCCTGTGTGTCACAATGTCGCATATGTTCAAAAACGAAGCTTTCTCTGTTTACGCAGATACCGACGCGACAGGTGATAACGGGCTGCACAGTGCGAAACGCGCACAGACTATTCAAACACTTTTCTACATTGAGCTCTTGGAGCGTTAGCATTCTACCTCTGATCCACAAATAACCTCTATATGTCGATCTTGGTAGCGTTAAACCTGTTCGTGCTGCGTTTAAATCTTGCATGTTTGTCCTCCCAAGGTAAAAGGTTTCTGTAGATCAGTTTTTAATTATTATTATTATTACCCTCAGGGTTTTCACTTTAAAGAGGGGAGAGGCATAGAAACGCACGATAGCAAATGCAACATCACTATTAGCAGCAGCAAAACTGCATCAATTAGTTTGATCTAATTTGTTTACCGCAGCCTGCAACTTAGAGGAAAGCGCAAGAAAGAAAAAAACAGTCGCCCATTCGACAGTAGCATGAAGCTATAAAAGAAACCCCTAGGGGTCGTCAGGAAGAAAGCTTCAACATTGAAGCGAAAATCGGATTAAGACATCCATTGCGTTTCTATCGGCGCGTTCCTGACAGGCGTCATTCAGGTTATGTCAAGGATGGGCTGATACGATCTCGACCGGGTGAGGTGGGTCGTCACCGCAAAAATCAGGAGACGGCGACAAAGGCGGGCATCGTGATGACGAACAATAGAAACGACTGTACTCACGTCATTAGTACATGGTTGCGACTCTGTCCGAGTCGCGAGCAGTTCTGCCTATCACGGGGACCAGGACAGCCTTAAATCACCCCTCGCAGTCTTGTGGTGTAGCCGAAGTCTCCTTCGAGGAACTTGTGGAAGTGTCAGTGCCTTTGTCGGGTTGTCAAGTTGACGACCTGTTACCCCTCGTGTCCTCTCCTTAGGTTGCTCGCCTTTGCGTCTGCCCAGGTCGTGGAGGGGTGACGCTTTCTCGGGGATTAAGGTGATTATCTCGCCACGGGAAAAGCGCTCGGGCATGTTTCCCACATTTGAGAGGTAGAGTTTCCAGGAAGATCATGACCGCCTCTTGGGGATGAAGATAATTGCCCCGACACGGGAACGGGCGCGGATTTGGTTTCCCACAATTGAGATGCAGAGTTCCAAGCCGATCATGACAGGGCTTCAAGTTAAGATGCATTTTTGAATACGAGCGTCCACAGGGCAAATCATTCCTGCGGAAGACCTCAAGGTGGAGGAAGATTCGTGAAACGAAAAAAAAAATCATAGCATTTTCACTACTGTGAAGATGGAAGCCAGCGAAGCTGTGACTATGCTGTGTCTGCTATAGTGAATATTGCTATAGTGAATTTATATATTATCATTATTGACTATATTGAGCGTCTTCGGCATGTTCGTCAAAGAGCAAGGACACCGGCGTCTTGTTTTCGCCCGGTGCGATGGCCAAGTAGTGCGTTTCCTGCGCCAAGTACGCTCTATCGTCTTATTAGACTAGCGTATGAGCCACAGCGTTCATAGCCACGGCACATTGCACAGCATCATCAGGATACTGACGTCAGGATCCTGGAAGATGTGGTTAAACGAGCGTCCGTCCCATAACGAGTCCGAAGGGCTATTGCTGATAACCGCGCTCGCGCGATCTCTACGTCACGAGACAAAGGGGCACAACGATTGGTGGGACGTGCCACCGCCGAGTATCGCGACACTTGTGAAAGAGGCATTGGCGGTGGCTAAGTGTAGAACAATGGACCATCCATCATCTGTTTTGACACCTGGGCTAAGGCACAACTGACGGGAAAGGGTCATGCACATGGCGCCAAACCACCACGCACATGAAGCCAAAGCAAATCTTGATGATGATAGTTTTTTTCTACACGGGGACACGATCCGGGAGAGCCCTTAACAGCTTCGCTGTAACAGTGTCATCCGCTCGACTGCTGCAGAAATATAGATACAAAAGAAACTCACACCCATGTGAGTTTCCTTTGTAGATTCGTGCTACAGTGTGGCAGATGAAAATTTTCCCTTTTATTTTAACGATGACGCTCGAGTGGATTAGTTTTCAGCGCACCATCATAAGGCTAGTTCTACCGTGTAGCTAGCGCCGTTCAGCTCCACCTCCACACAGATGATGATGATTATTATTATTATTATTATTATTATTACTATTATTATTATTATTATTATGATTATGATGATGATGATGATGATGATGATGATGATGATGATGATGATGATGATGATGATGATGATGATGATGATGATGATGATACACAGATCGTCCGTTGCATGTCGAGCCGAGCCTCAGACGAACGGCAGAGCGGGGGAAATTCCGTCTGCGTCTACTCCACTGCCAGGGTACCATAAAAACAAAGCTTAATAACAGCACAGGGGCCAGCTTTTCGTGCGAAGGGAGGACAAGGCAAGCACGTGCTTCTTTAAATCGACAAACACGTTTAATGGCCTTCCCGGTGTTCACTTTCTAATTTCCCAGCCAACTAATGCAGAGATTTCTAAAGCCATCGTTTTTCTGGCAACGGCTGAATCAAGTTGTCGGTTCCTAGTGGCGGTGAACGGAACAATTTGGGAAACAGAGCGAGAAGATGAATCGGGGGCCGACTCCCATGTTCATTCTTTATTTTTTTCCCCTCTGTCTACCGCTTTCTCTTTGCAGAGCAGCAGCGCAGCTCTCCTCCTTCTGTCAGCTGCACTCGTCTTCGATATCAGAGATTCAGTCGGGCGCAGATGACACAGAAATGAAACTTGGGATAAGAAGAAACATTTTCATTTAAAAATAAAAGCTTCACTAACAGGAAAATGGACATGAAAAGTAAAAATAAACGAAGTCATACGAAAATGACGTTTGTGCGCATTGTACATGTTCGCGGAAAACGCGAGTTATAAATATTTTTTTAATCTATATACAGTCTTTTTATACATATAATAGTTTGACTCCCCACCCACATACAAACGCCGAAGTTGGGCCTTTTAGACTTTTGCGGTCATTTGCTACATTGCTTTTAGAATTTATTTTCTTGCTTCAATTTTCTCGGCCATAACGCCGTCTCCTAAGCCGTTTTGGAAATATTAATTTGCGCTAGCTTCATGTATCCCTGCTGCATCAGCAGCTCAAGATTTACGTTATAACACGAACTTCTCCAGAAATTTTACTGCTTCAATTTCCGGCCATGGTGGCAGTGATCAAGTGAAGCGCGGAATGCAAAAGCCCCCATGTACTGAGATCTTGGAGGACATAGCGCACGTAAGACTTCCAAGTTGCCGTTTTAATTTCGAATCTCAAAATCTTGTCGTAGTTTGGAGATCTCACAGTGTACTGGTGTTGGTATAACGCCCTCTCTGCAGTACCTCACGCGTCGATAGGGGACCTCCACATCATTAGCAATCAGGCTTCTCTAAATTTCTCTCGAAATCTTCCTTCAGGCCGCTGACCAAGGATAATCGTTGGTCAGCATCGATGGCATAAAATTGGATGCACGAACGCACCTTTCAAAGCATTCCAGATCGTCTGAAAGGAGGCTACCTAATGGCACATGCCTTCGCTTAGGTTGATTACTGGGAGAGTTAAAACGAAAGCCGCATTTTAGCCGATGTACACAGTTTCATCGATCAAATCATCTCACAAGGCTGGTTCTAAGGCGATGCCACTCCACATGCCCTACTTGTGGCAGGAAGCTCAGTCTTGGCTTGCTTGTTTGCTTCCTATATCATGGCGCATATACACGCTACGGGGATTGTCCAAGAAGCCGGCGCGCGTTAAATGAGTGGGGAGGGGGGAGAAAACTTTAGGAAAAACGTATTCGGAGGGGAACAGCTGAAATCATTCAAAGAAACAAACTTATGTTAGAGACATTCTTCTTGGCTTCTTCCGCATAGAGAACGCCGTCTTTTTTTTTTTTTCACACGCAATAATAGCTAGCGATTTACCTTGAATGACCTTCTGCGAGAAGGTGCTTGAAATTGGTACAATGAATCACTAAACGGCGAAGTCAGACTACATACTTGTTGTAGGACCACGCAAATATAGTAATAATACCGCGAACTATAACCACGAAAATGGCACAGGAGCAAATTCCAGAATTTAATGCGTACTTTGGAATCATTTTACGCTATAGCTCCTTAGGTCTTGTACTCGTTCATATACTTGATCCGCCGCGCATATGAATGTGCACAATGTTTCTGACCCGTAACTGCTATCAACTCATCACAAAAAATTGTTAGACGAGAGGATAATGAATTATCTGCCATTGGATAACACTTTCATGAGTCGATGTTTTTGACATCGACGGCCGTTAATTTGTAGGCTCGTCCTCCTTGTCCATTAAGGTAGTAGGTATTGAACCTACCCACAGTCAATCGCGCTAAGCATCCAGACACGCTCACGTGGTACACCTTAAGAGTCGCAGCGGTGCCACAATATTCACACATTCACCATCACCCATCAAGGTTTCCCTAGGTTGTCATATGCTTACTACAGAATATAGGTTAGCATGCATAAGGGCTTGGTAAATCGCGGCAACACTCGTTGTGAGTTCACAGTGAGTTGAGACGGATCTTCCTTTTTTTTGTCCTTCTCCGTCAATTTTCCCCTCATTTTGCTACCCATGTAAATTACTTACGCATGGTAGGACATCATTTAAGGCATTTAGTTCTGCTATTTTGTTTGCGGCTTATCCAACAGTAAAAATGGAAGTGTAGGCCACATTAGAATTCGGTATACCAAGGCAGGTTAAAGAAACTGAAATCAACAATTACAGAGACCCAAACATAATAATCATGTACAAAAAGAAAAGGAAATAAAATCAAGGCAAGAAATTATGCCAAACTAGAGAGCTGTTTTCATGTGCGCGCGCGTTAAGTAATAGAAGTTCGTAAGGCTCTGAGAAAAAGAAAACGCTATTCTATTCACACAGTGATGCATGTCGTATTGTTTAAGTATCACTGGGGAAAACAATCAATGTAAGCACAGATCGCAAAGTAATCTAGGAATCGAATCAAATTATTTGTGTCGGGGTCCACAAGGAAAGTATGTACGATAGTCAAAATACATCTCTGTTTGTGGCGCCTGATCATGAAGCAAGTACTTTCGTTATACAAGAACAGCACGCCTATCCAAGTAGTTCAACTTTTGACCTAAAACAACGCGCTCTTCACGATATTGCGTACAGTTCATGAGATGAAGATCCACTGATGTTTCTGGAAAGTCCCAGTGCCTCATTGGTGGCAAAATGTGGCTTGACTGGAAATAACACCCGATGTCTTTCGGCAGTAATGTAATTCGACTGCTGCGCATAACAACCGGCATCTGCACCTTGCAGAGGCAGCCGTATTCCTAGGCGAGACCAGGGGATTTCCTTCGGACATGGAAATAACATTGGCGCAGCAGATTTTTTTAGGATGCCTAATATTGCTGAATCAGCTATTACCTTGAACACTGACCAACTATTTCATTGGAAGCCTGTCGCTAAATTTCAGTCTGATCATTTGATTATTTAACCATTCCAATTTTTTGTAAGTTATCGACGAATAAACAAACAAAATATTAGCTTGACTAGTTGCAGCCAACGTCATGGTTTCAATCGCGTTCTCCTGCGGCGCACCAGCATAATTTCAAATCTTGGCTATAAAGTTAGACGAGTGCTCTTCATAACGCCTAACATGGGCATAATGGTCTAATTAGCACTCCAGGATCGTAATGCGCAGCATCCGATAAGGGACTGTTGTCCTTCTTAACCACCGTGTTCAATGCATTACTCTCTTACGAAAAAAAAAAAAAAGATGTAGGATTTTTTTTTCTTAGACACTCTGGTCGGCATCTCTCAAATGAGGCACTTCTCTGTTATAGCACAGCCTACACAGCCTGCGTGGCTGCACAAAAGCGCAATCGCTCATCTGCTGTGCTTCTTGTCAGCCACGGCTTTTCCCCAACGATTAGACGAGGTGCAGGGCATCCAATTCCCCGATTTGGAGGGAAGACAAAAAAAAAAGAACTCGCTCAGTGCGTCCAATGATTTCTCGAACACAGACTGCTCTCATTTGAAGTGACGGAGCAATTTCTTGCGGACGCTGGCTTCTGTCCTTTCTTGATCACTGTTTCCCAGTATCCAGCACTTCCCTAAATTGCTCTTTACACTTCCTCCTCGCTTCTCGCCGACATCCTCGCGCTCAGACAGAGTACGTTGCACTCTTCGCGTCGCCAGGAAGCAAACTTAGCTGAAAGCGACTTTCACTATGTCGAAAGCGACCGTTTCTTAGTTTACATTTTTTTTCAGCTCATCTTCGCGATAAGAAACAGCGGCCTTTGCACCTTCGTTGTAGAGTGCTTTATCTCCCGCGGAGAACAAGTTTAGTGGAACGCAGAAAGAGGTCGCCTGCTGCAGTAGTACCTCTATAATGAAATGCGCTCGCTTCCGGGTCTGGCGAGTCTCACCGACATGAATGCGTAGCCGTGCTATTTCACTGACCATCATTCGTTCCTTTCGCCTGCTTCTGTAATGTACTGCGGTGTCTCTCGTTTCTAAACTTCATTTAGCTGAACCATTGCGCTGTAATGACGTTTCTTGTACATATTTAACTTATGAACGAGCTTCTATGACAAGCTAGTTGCTTCAGATGGTTAAGTAATTTCCCTCAAACTCTTAAAACGCCTGAAAGGAGGACGCATATACGCATTAAAACAAAACGCTACTGCTGACGCACAGTCTATATAAATATCGAGTGATGCGTCCTGATAAGACGCACATACGGTACAGGTTTCTCCACTTAGCTCCCGGCTGTGCGGCTGCATTGCTTGGATGTTTTAATATTGTCACGTTGTCGTGACGTTGAAGAAACCGAACGAAGCACAACGGCGAGTCACAAAACTAACTGTTTGTTGGACGAACCTGAGCAAACAAAAACATGCTATATTCTGGCAGGATGACAGTGACGAGCAAATGCGTCTATCGTCGAAATCTGATCTGCGGACTTGATGCGTAGGCGTTTTACACATGACTCAATCAATCAACCTTCCAGCGCAATGGCTGCTGCTCGCGTAAGTTCTAGAAAGTATATGTCATCATTGACGTCGTGCGCACAATTTGGTGACACAACGTTCGGCGATAGCATAGGTAACAGGTAAAACCAGCGGTAACATTCGAGAAAGGCACATCTTGCACTGAATTATGACCTTTAACATTTGTTAGCCGGTAGCGCGTGAAAGACAGTCACCGGAAAGTACGCGTGGCAATATCTTAATTTACACCCGCGGTTCGAACACCTTTGATGAACACGTCTACAGAACATCGCACTCCTCCTTGTTTACACGAAACCCACTCGCAACCCAAGAGTACCTGGGGCGGGAGTTAGCATAACTTTTGTACCAATATTTTGCCATTGACCGACCTGCCACCCTCGCGGGCACCTTTCCTTTCAGGTTCTCAATACAACTTTGACGCATGTATACACAGCGCAGTTTCCATTTGTCCATTTATTCTTGGCACAAGCACGTCATTAGCATTCAGTCCTATGTTTACGTGTACATTCAGTAATTCTAATTCACGATAATAAAATGCCAGCCTTCCAGCAGTGAGTCGACGTCTGCCATAAAAGAATATTCTGAGGACATTTGTGCGAAATTTATGCTTCTATGACTTCTTAAATACTAATGACGCGTTTCTCCTGAAAGTTGAAGGCTCTATATGCTTAGAAGGGTTTTTGGTAACCAGCGCCTCCCAACCACGACCACCGAAAAATCATTATAACCGAGGTGGGTGGCTATTGCTAACAAAAAGCCGCCATTTACGGTAGAAATTTTTTGTAAACTCAGCACCCGTTTACGCGACACCTAATTGTATCCGTACATGCGCCTTATTCGCGCACTGTGTTGACGTTGTAAACATCGACGAAAGCCGTTTTGCGCTGAGAAGACAGAGAAAATGCTGCTACACTGTTTGCCGAGGGGTGGCCAGGCCTGTTTACCTTAGCGCAACAGTATACGAATGGGAAGTAAGAATGCCGTTCCGAAGAAAGGCGCACAGTTTTCAAGTCATTTGAATTTTAGGAGGCAATGGTGCCGGGAAACCAAATATTTGCAGACGAGACGCCTCCACAGTTGCGAAACGTATTTCTAAAAAGCAGCGACAAGTTGCTTCTATCTGAGTACATCATAGGAGGACTGAATTTTTTTTTTTTTTGTATTTTGGAGGGCGGTATATTCTTGAGAAAAGCAGAAGTGATCAAATACTACGAAACAAGCTTCACACCGAGCAGATAGCACTTTTGTTTTTTATGTAAATGAAAATCGGAGAAAGAAATTTGGTCACCCCATATTAGTCATGGCTACTTCTTTTCGCATAATAGTAACAATAATAAGCAAATATTGCACAAAAAAAGCACCGTTACAAGTTCCAAAAATTTTTCGCAGACTTACTTAAAAAGCGTAAATGAAGTTCGCATACAGTCCTAAAGGCAAAAGAACCTATAAAAACATAAGGCGAAGACACGTTGCACCGCACACTACACAACCCACCGCGGTAGCTTAGCGGCTAAGGTGTTGCGCTGCTAAGCCCGAGGTCGCGGCGGCCGCGTTTCGATGGGGGCTAAATACAAGAACACCAGGGTCCCGTGGATTGGGGGCATGCGTTAAAGATTCCCAAAGGGTCAAACTTCATCCGAAGTCCCCCACTACGGCGTGCCTCATAATGAAATCGTGTTTTTGGCACGCAAAACCCCAGAATTCATTCATTCACACTACACTGTGTCCCTACTTTTACCACGTGTCACAGATAATGTTAGCCAGACTGTTCCCACACACACACACACACACACACACACACACACACACACACACACACACACACACACACACACACAAAAAAAAAGAGCAAACAAAGAAATAAATTTTAAAGAACACGACGCAACACAAAATTATAAGGCCTACGGTGTCCGGTCGTCAGAAGTCCTACTACACAACACCATCTTAGTATCTTGCACCATGTTTTAAAGCGAAGTTTTATATAGCTAGGCGAAATAGTATATGGCTAGTCGAAATCACCTGTGTACAGAAAACTATAATCCTCAGCATCGGCTCGAGCATCATCGTCTTCTTCCGCAGCTGCCTGCGTTGCCGCTCATCATTCCAGCATAGAATTTCACTTTTCTGTCGTCGTAATGGGGAAACCGCGTTTACGGGGTATGAGCCATTCATTGTCTTACGTAACGAACAGATTTAATTTTGAAGCAATTTAATTTCCAAGAATTGCAAGCGGCAATGGTGGGCGAATGCTGCTAACCACGCCGCCGAGCAAACTCGAGACATCGAACGCAAGCGACAACGGCGGACTGCGGGCATACCGTCAGTGACGTCGTTCTCTCCGTCGCAGCCAACGTGTGTGTAACCTCATAATTGAGAAATACTTTCATGAACCCTCGGCATTAACACAATCATAAACACCGGGGCCGCACGTTCCAGCTTCACTGGTTAACCATCTGCACGGAGTGGAAGGGCCAACAAATTTTTTTCTAATATATATTTTTTTCGTGGAACAGCTTGGCTAACGTAAGCTCGGACACCCTATTTATGCGCTTCTTCTTCTTTCTGGGGTTTTACGTGTCAGAACCAGTTCTGAATAGGTTTCTTTTATCTCTGAGGGGCCCAAAAAATATCCGTAGTGGAGGGCTCCCGAATAATTTTGACCACCTGGGGTTCTTTAACGTGCACTACAACGCTAGAACCCGGGCGTTTTTTTTTTTTTTTGCATTTCGCCTGCATCGAAATGCTGTCGCCGCAGTGGGATTCGATCCTGCGACCTCGTGCTCAGCAGCGCAACGCCTTAGCTAACTGAGCCGCCGGGACGGGTATATTTATACGCTTATACAAAGTTTCAAACACGTACACGAGGCAGCAATGGGGTCTGAGATGAACAGGAGCACAAATACGATTTACCCATTAATTATAGTATTGGATCACTTGTTGTTTTTTAAGCGAACCTTTATACGCGTATGCTCACAATTGTCGGCGGTGGTGGTGGTGGCGTCACGCTGAAAAGGGGGCCGATCCTGCCGATAGTGCCGAAAGGGTCCAATCTCAATGGCACATACCCCTGTCATGTGGGCCGATCCTGATGATAGTGCAGAATAGGACCAAGTTCAATGGCACATACCAGGGGCAATAAATAAATAAATAAATGAATAAATAAATAAATAAATAAATAAATAAATAAATAAATAAAAATAACTTGCGGCGCACACCCGCATTGTATATGCTACACGCATGATCACGTGACACGCGCGCGACAAATCATATTCGTTTGGTGAGTTGCGAGGCCCTAGGGACATGGAAGGAAAACAGGTTGGCGCGCGCTCCTCCGGGCTTTCCTCACCTCAGATCAGTTTCGGCGAACAGATGGAAAGGCCATGCGTGGTGCGCTCTGCAAAGGAGCAAGCTGCGTTTGATGAACGCCGGCGTCGTGAACTCGCATGGGAAAGAGCTCTTCGTCGACGTGCTGACTATAGCGTGAGGGTTTCCCTAGCCGAGGCTCGACATCAGTGAAGAGCCGACGATCCGGAGGCGAGGGCTGCTGAAGCCGAAGGCCGCTGTCAGCGACGAGCAGAGAATCCCGAGGTGATGGCTTCCGAACGTTACCCTAACAGAGGTCAGATACACACACGACAAGCTTCGCTTACCCCCATTCTCTCGACAGGGGAAAGGCTGGTGATTTTTTTTCTTTTTTTTTTTTTTTTTGCTATGTGCGGGTGCTTGGCTGAGGGATATACCTTCCTTGAAGACATTTTAGATATTCAAAACTTCAGTGCTTTTCACTTAAGTCACGTGTTTTCACAGTGAACCACGCCCACGTGAAGCGTGGTATCTAATGCCGTGGTGTCCTGCGGTGGTACTTCGGGAAACACAATACGAATAATATTTACTACACGTATAAGGCTCGATGCCAAACGTTTAGACTGATTTCTGAAATTCAGAACGCACACTTGTTCTCTCAGACAATGACACAAATTGTGTCATCTGTTCAGAAGCCTTGCATTACCAAGCATTTTCCCGGCACTAAACAAAAGGCAGTACATCAGGCAAAATGCAACATCTACATGTATATATATTCGCAATAAAGAAAAAGATAGGAGCGACGCTGACCATGAGAAGGAATATTGACACCTCGCTAAAGAAAACCTAGGATGGTAGGGCGGCATCAAGTTCAGGCCTCTGCTATATCCGCCGTTTACTTGTCCTCATATTCCGAAAGCGTCATTCTTTTATCTTTTCTTTACTATTTCGTATTCCTTCAATCTAGCTGGAGCTCTCAGTTGCCCCGTCGGTGTTCCATCATCCGTGGCGACGTCTGGGAAGCCCGGCTGCCAATAACCTTGGGCTATCAGATTTCCGGGAATGTAAGGCGAGCCGAGATATCCGACTACTGGACGCGCCCCGGTCAGATTTAACGTTCTCTCCCACGATCTGTTTCATGGAGCACGTTTAAACTTTTTGGTTGAAATGTATCCGCTTCCTTTCCATATCGCCGACATTCCTAGCTTCTCCTTCGCCCGACACCTTGGCTCGACTAACGCAAGAAAAAAATGAGGAAAGAAGCTGTAGCAAAAAAAAACAAAAAAAAGCGAGGAAAGTGGTAAGCGGGAAGATGTCAGTGCGACAGATTGGTTGTCCGTTTTCCCGAGATGAGAGTCTGAGAAAAAGGCCACCGGGAAATCTCGCGGACAGACTGGAAAAACACGTCCGGCAATAATCCATGCCCCTTTCATTCTTGGACCGAGTCAGGGCATAACGTATCTGGTGATGTATATAGAAACCAGAAAGACGCAATGTCATCACGACACAAAAAAGGCGTCAAAGGGCTAGCTGTTATTCGTCGTTATTTCTCTTGAATCCCTACGTTCAGCGCATGCCCATGATGTCTATAGGTTTTCTTTCCTCTCCTAAAACAATTTTCTCGCTACCTCATTTCTATGTTACCATCTTTCTGCACTAAACCTCAACCTCAAGTCAATTTGCGCCTTAATACTTTTCCAATAGATGCTATGTCGAGAAATTCTTGGTGTTGCCTTCAATCGACTAAAATCAATCTCTGCCCGCTACCATTTCTTTTGACAAGACAATTGTAGCTGTAAGCAATCATGTGGTCATCGTTTTTACAGTGAAGTTTTCTTGTTTGCTTTATGTTCCGTGAGTGCATTCTGCTATAATTGCTACTGGTCCTAGCTTCTAGTGGTTTTGTAACGGCTATTGATCGTGGACATGTGTTGCACTGTCTTTGTTCTCCAATGACGTGGTTTTCCTCCGCATAGAAATTTCAGCCGAGCTGTCATAGAAACTCCCGGCGCTGGATCAACAGCTCCGTTCATCTAAACAGGTAAGGAAGCTTTTTAAGAATGGCGTTCTCGTCACAGTTTTCACGCTCACAAAACAATAACGCTAAGACGATTGCTGTGTTTCTATGTTTAGCAAAAAGCGCAGGACATTGCCTGCTGAGAGGCTGAGAGGGTGTGAGCAGCGTGCGCCGAATACAAAAAGAAGGTTTTCTTTCAAAACGTTTCGCCCAGAATGAGCTGAAAAAGGTTTGCAGTTTCGACGACAAACCTCTGAGTGTAAAGAGGGCGAATGAGTGAGTTAGATCACTAAAAACTCTCACAACTGAAAGCACCATATGTTGCACAAGCAAGATAAACATTTGTCGCTGCAAGTGACGTTTCGGAGGTTTCTTAGAGGGTCTCTGAACCCCATTTCTTTGAAGCCTCAAAAACGCCTTGGAACGAGTATGATACCTGCCAGGAATATCTTAGAGAAATAATGTTTCAAGAAAAACCTAGTACGAGGGTAAATACTTCGATCGCGATACTTTACTTTCCCATTCACCCTCAACGTCCTTCGTTCCGTAGGAGCGCTGGCGGCGGTAGAGTGGCGATGGCCTGCCTATGGCATTACGGCGATAGGGCTCGTCACGCTACGCAGCAGACGCAGCTACTTGAGTGCACGGCATCTCTGCATGTAGCGCGCGCTCACTTGCTCCATGCCTGACCATGGTACGTAAACGTGGTGTGGCCCGGCTGTGTCTGGCACGGTCGCTAGGTAAATCCTGACTGCGTACTTTGTAGCGCTCGCTATGAAGCTATATTGAAAATCTAGAAGGCACACCGCCTTAGCAACCACGGTTGAACGAGATTGGAACGAACGAACGCCGCCGGCGATGCTCGACGGCCTTTTGCTGTGAGAGCACGCCGCCCCATCTAACGCCTTTTGCGCTAACCTAACCTAACCTATCATTGGCGACACGCGAAGGTAATAATACTCACGGCGCGTGACATCAGAGCGTCGCCAGCGGCGTTTCAGCCAATCGCGTTCAACCGCGGTTGCTAAGGCGCTGTGCCTTCTAGATTTTCAATATACGCAGCTGGCAGCAGCCGAATGGGAGCGCGTACTGGAGTGCGTCCCTTGTCAATGCTAACCGTCATTCCTCGCGAGGCGTGGCAGGCGTAGCGTACTTGTGGTCTGGGCTTAAATTTTGCGTAGTTCAAAGCTAGTCGAATGCTCCAGACTTATCGGAATTAGCGACAGCTGGGACTTCGATAAGCAGTGTGACCAAAGTTTCATTCGTGTGGTGGGTGAGCGCGGCCGGACGTGAGCAGACGATAGTCGGATCCCGCTTCTTGATTTATGTCAGCTGCTGGCCAATAGCAGCCGTGTACGGGAATGTTCTATGAGACGAAACATGGAAGACCGTCGGAAGCCCTGAAAATCGTGCAAAGAAGGCTTGTGTTCAAAGAGAATGATTCGCGTTCTGCGTGTGAGCCCCACGCGCCGCACAGAGAGAATAACATTTTATTGATTGGACAGGAAAGGGGTGTTGGGAGCGGGTGGGTGGGTCCCTATTCCGAGACTCCACTGGCCAGAGCTGCTCGCCGGGCCTGGTCGAGTAGACCCCTCTGGGTCTCCAGGTCCGCGCCGGCGAGGATGGTCTCCCACTGCTCCCTATTTGTGAATTTGGACCCCAACAGGGGGGAATTGAATTTTGGGGGCCTACTCGTGCATTCCCACGTTACGTGGGCGAGAGTTGGCTTCCCCCAGCACCATGGACAGTGGCCTGGATAGGCCGTAGGCCAAATCGCCGCACACGACTGCTTAATTTGGCAGAGATGTTCATAGCAGCGTATGCTATCCTTGAAATGTGCTTTTTTTTTTCTTTGTTTTTGTGAAGCTCAATAGGAGGTTTGGGCTCCTCATTCCGGGAATACTGTGTTCTGCAAGGTGTGATCTGTAAAATGCATTCGCGCGCTGAGGACGACCAATAAAGTTAATAAGCATTTGAACCCGTAGTAAAGAAAGCGAATAATAAGAAATAGAGAACTCGCCACATTTAATTTTCTGGAACATACTGAGAACGTTCAAATACGCGTCAGAAAGCTCATCAGCATAAGACATGGGTCAAAAAAAAAAGTTGTCGCAGTTTCACCCGAAAGGTGAAGCATCAATTGCGATAGCAAATTAGTAGAGAGCTATATATATACGGGGTAAGGATAGTAGTTTTATCAGCTGTATAAACTTGGACATGCAGCAGCACCGGCAACACGCAGAACTGTTGTAGACACCATCGGCGTTTTGCCCGCGTTCTCATCAAACACGCGTGGCGTTGGTGACTGTTGCCGGTGCCTCTGGGGGCGGCTCGGAGGATTTCGACGAGATCACAACGAGACACTCGTCGAGCAGCGTCGGAAGTCTTTACCACCTTCTCGCCTCAGAACGTTTTTATATAAATAGGCATTTGGTGCCGCAGCTAAACGTCGCCTCCCTTCCAAGGACCACACAAACAGCGATGGAACGAAAAATGTTAGGACTAACGTGAAGAGACAGGAAAAGAGCAGTGTGGATTAGAGAGCAAACGGGGATAGCCGATATTCTAATTGACAATAAAAGAAAAAAAGTGGAGGACACTTAAGCTTCGCCTTTAAAAGTAGAAAGCGATAGCGTTATCGGGACCCGTTCGCATCGCATCGTTCGCATACGGCAAGTAGGCTTCATTCACTGCAACACTGAACGTGGGAAAGCCAGCTTTCAATGACCAAGCTTACACCGATCCCCTTAAAGTCGGCTTCAATTTTAGACTGAAATGCATTGCTGGAACGACGTTTTTCCAGGGGCAATATAAGTGGTCTTATATTAAAATGTGAAGGCCCTAGCACCTTTTTTTATTATTTTATTAATTGTTTGCTATTGCCCCGACTTGCGCAGATCTGGTAGAAAAGCTGGAAAAGGGGGTTGTGTTTGAGTTTCCTCGTAGCAGAATTAGGTTTTCTCGTACATTCAAATTACAATCCGACGGCGAATCCGACGCCGAATGATAAAGTTGTACTTTACCATTTTAGATGCGAAGCATCTTATGGTCGGGGCTATGTCACTCCCTCCGCCGTGCGGCGTCCACACCCCTACTGCGCATGCGCATCCTCCTCCCCCTCCTCTCCTCTCCTTGTCTCATCTCCTCCTCTCAGCATTCATGAGCATCCTCCTCCCCTCCTCTCCTTGTCTCATCTCTCCTCTCGGCATTCCTGCTCTCCTCTCCGATGCTCCTCTCCTCCCCGGATTGCGCAACGAATGGCAACACCTGCGGCTCCGCGCGCGATAATGCGAAGCAGCTTAGGTTAGAGGCGCGACGGTAGGCGCCCCAGAGGCACCGGCAACAGTCACCAACGCCGCGCGCGTTCGGTGCGAACGTGGGCAAAATGCCGAAGGCGTCGACAACAGTTCTGCGCGTTGCTGGTGCTGCTGCATGTCCAAGTTTATAAAACTACCTTGAGTTGATGGCTGCTTCGGATACTACTCAGGGTTCCCCTACGGGAAGATGGTGTAATTTTTTCGGACGGATTTCACTGTGAAAAATTCAATTTTTCAAAACCTTGCACCACGTGCGACACGGGACCCTTAACGCTGTCGCGTTAAAAACAGCGTTGCATGTAAGCTCTCTAGTTTTACGCTGCCATGGGAGCCTACATGGAACGCTGTTTTAAGGTACTTGACGCCGCCAGCGAAATTGGCAGGTTAAAATGTGGGGCGCAAAATCGCGAAAGGCCAGGCGACAGACCACGTTTCTCGCAACCCTTGGTGACGTGAAACTAATTGACTTCTTTTAATAGACTTTGGCTTCAGCAGCCAGAGATATATAGCGTGTCTGAGCGAAGCACACGGCCCCTCTACGTTTTAGTTAAACAGGCTAGTAAGCACAGTCTTTATTACAGCAAACTTTGAAAGACACCCTTTATATAGTACGTACAAGTGGAAGGCAACGACAATGCTTAATGCAGTTCTCATTCTTGGCGTGCGATAATACTACCACGAGCACGCCAACGCGCCTTATAACTTGCTGCTTTATATGTGTCACATGTCATGAAATAGAAAAATAAGTTGATGTTCTAAATAAAAGAAAAAGGCAACTAGTATATTAAAGAAGTCTGCAGGTTTTGTGTGCGCATTGGCGCAAAACTAAATTAAAGAAATTTAATAGATCGCGTGCCAACATGTGTACATCAGAGCGGGACAAAGAAAAACAGGAATGCACCGCGACTTTCTTTACACGACATCACGGCTCACTACCAGCTGGGACGCAGGCAGTTCCCGGCTCCTCACCCGAAGCTCGGCAGACCCTAGGCCTCCGTGTTGAGAATGCTGCACACGGGCTCATTGTGGATCCCCGCTGCCGCGACTGCGGCGAGGAAAGGTCCACCTTTAATCACATGCTGTGGCAATGTTCAGCATTGCACCACTCGCCTTTCAACAGGCAAGAAGACTGGGAAGAAGCCGTTGAGAGCGACGACCTTCACGTCCAGCTTCGGGCTGTCTAAAGGGCCTGCGAAAGGGCTGAAGATCACGGTCTTCCGCCCCCGGTGCAGGTGCGGCCCGCGACTACGATAAAGCGTGTCTGCTGGTGCTGCTGCATGTCCAAGTTTATACAGCTAATAAAACTACCTTGAGTCGACCCCATGGCTGCTTCGCATGCTACTCAGGGTTCCCCTACGGGAAGATGGTGTAATTTTTTCTAACGGATTTCACTATGAGAAATTCAATTTCTCAAAACCTTGCACCACGCGCGACACGGGGCCCTTAATGCTATCGCGTTAAGGACCCCTTAGGACAAAATAAAGTGTCGGTCGGTCGGTCGGTCGGTCGGTCGGTCGGTCGGTCGGTCGGTCGGTCGGTCGGTCGGTCGGTCGGTCGGTCGGTCGGTCGGTCGGTCGGTCGGTCGGTCGGTCGGTCGGTCGGTCGGTCGGTCGGTCGGTCGGTCGGTCGGTCGGTCGGTCGGTCGGTCGGTCGGTCGGTCGGTCGGTCGGTCGGTCGGTCGGTCGGTCGGTCGGTCGGTCGGTCGGTCGGTCGGTCGGTCGGTCGGTCGGTCGGTCGGTCGGTCGGTCGGTCGGTCGGTCGGTCGGTCGGTCGGTCGGTCGGTCGGTCGGTCGGTCGGTCGGTCGGTCGGTCGGTCGGTCGGTCGGTCGGTCGGTCGGTCGGTCGGTCGGTCGGTCGGTCGGTCGGTCGGTCGGTCGGTCGGTCGGTCGGTCGGTCGGTCGGTCGGTCGGTCGGTCGGTCGGTCGGTCGGTCGGTCGGTCGGTCGGTCGGTCGGTCGGTCGGTCGGTCGGTCGGTCGGTCGGTCGGTCGGTCGGTCGGTCGGTCGGTCGGTCGGTCGGTCGGTCGGTCGGTCGGTCGGTCGGTCGGTCGGTCGGTCGGTCGGTCGGTCGGTCGGTCGGTCGGTCGGTCGGTCGGTCGGTCGGTCGGTCGGTCGGTCGGTCGGTCGGTCGGTCGGTCGGTCGGTCGGTCGGTCGGTCGGTCGGTCGGTCGGTCGGTCGGTCGGTCGGTCGGTCGGTCGGTCGGTCGGTCGGTCGGTCGGTCGGTCGGTCGGTCGGTCGGTCGGTCGGTCGGTCGGTCGGTCGGTCGGTCGGTCGGTCGGTCGGTCGGTCGGTCGGTCGGTCGGTCGGTCGGTCGGTCGGTCGGTGTCGCCGCTTCTCTCTCTGTCTGTCTGTCTGTCTGTCTGTCTGTCTGTCTGTCTGTCTGTCCGTCCGTCTGTCTGAAGTCCTCTGCGCCTGCGCAGTCGCCGCGCGACGGCGCGCGCCCGGCCTGAAAGCTTCAACGTGGACTTTCTAGTTGCGCCACCGTCGACTTGGCTTTCGCAAGCAAAAAGTCAAGAAAAAAGCAAGCGCTTTAGGAGAGGAGGCGGCGGAGGAAAGAGTAGATGGTGGTACTTTTCTTATATAGGGACTTTAGTCCAGCTGGCCGCAACCTCCCTACACTGCCGAGGGGCGAGCGCCATCCGGAAGAGGTTTTCGCAAGTAACCTACCCGAGCGCGCGCCGCTGTTGTTAAGGTAGAAATGCTACAAAAGGGGGTTTGTGTTTGAGTTTTCTCGTAACAGAATAATGTTTTCTCGTACATTCAAATTACAATCCGGCGCTTTCATGTCTATAGTTTGTAGGTAAGTCATGCTTTACTATTTTTCTGACGAATTTTACTTTGAGAAATTAGGTTTTTGTTCACTAATGCCTTGCGCCCCGCAGAGGGCCTGTATGGTCAGTGTGATTCAGGATAAATTTCTCCGCCACAGGCACCGAGGCCGACGCTGGATTTTCTGCGACACGGGGCCCTTAACGCTGTCGCGTTAAAACTGTCTGTTTCTGTACCCTGAGGAATTTCTTTTTCTTCTTGTCAGTAAACAAGTCGCTTCCGAGTCCTCTGGATATCAAATTCCTTTTAGGGTTGCTGTCGGTGGACGCTTATCCATACCATTATAGGGAGACACATAAGGACAAAACTGTAGCTTCTAAATAAACGACGCATAAAAATCAAGGCGTTTGTTAAAAATAAAAACAATAACTAGAGAGCGGTAAAACAACTCATCATTTGGTAAAATGGGGTGTATTGTGCTGTGCTTTTCCGTCGATTCGTTTCCTTCGTAAAGCGGGTCGGCCTTGCTGATCTGGCCTGCTGTCTGTATGGTGTAAAAAAAGATAATAATAGTATTAATAATATAACAATAACAACAATATTATTATCATATCAGTTTATTTGCCTCAAGTAGCAGTAATTCAGCGCAACAAGAGAGGCCTCACTATCTATTTATCTTTATTTATAAAGACCGCAGAGGCATATGAAGAGGCATGGGTTGCGGGGGGCATATGGTGCAATTATCACAATATACAGTCGGTAAAAAGACATGGATGCATATAACGATTCAAAAATTGGCACAACACGAAGAAATTTGTATATAACAGAAACCAGACAGATGCTGAAAGTCACAGTGTGTACAACAGCGTCGATGTCACTAGAGTCAACGTTTCAAAAAGCGAACTTGGCCGACTAGTACACTTGTCAAAACGTTGGCACCAGCGACATTCCTTGTTCGACACTGGTGATTGCTTGAAGTAATCTTCCTGTGGCCCTTTTTTGCCTGTGATCCAAGGCTACGATAGTGGGAGTGCGTTATCAGTGACGGCTGACTTTTTTGTGCAACGTACAAAAAGCCTGGCATAAATATTTTCCTTATATGTTGTTCATGGCCAGAAAATTCGGCAGTAGCTCTTCTTCGGCATAGTGTTATATGTTATACACGAAAGCGTCGGCATGTTTACTTAACGCTCGCGGGACACCGCGAACATCCTCATACAGCGTACGAAACGTCACCTGACCTGCTCACAAAATGACATGTCGTGTATGCCTTTTATAGACATTTGCATATAAAAAACTACGAGATTCTCCGTTTCTCAGCCGAGACGAAAGGCTCAGAATTGGTGGCAGCCGCGTTCTTATGGCAAAGGGGAACAGGCAACGGAGAAACAACTCGATAATTTACCCGGCTAGCGCTAGGTTTCACATACACTGTCATTACAGGGAAATAAATGGCTCTATACCTCGGAAGCGTCATCTGGCGCTCTCACTGGCTTCCTTAGTAAACTACGAATAAGAAGCGTGTTCTTCCGGGCTACGACTCATGGAATGTTTCGCGCCTAGCCGAGAGAACCCTGTTTTCATGGAATTAAGGAATATAGGGGGGAGGGGGGGGGGCGCAGCCTTTTAATTAATGAACGCTTGAGGAAATCACGGTGGCGCTCGCTTGAAAGAACGACTCCGTCGTCTCCACCGCGAGTCTCATGAAGTCTTGCAGAGGGTGTTCTTGTAGCATTGGCGGTTTCAGATTCGCGGGAAACGTAGCTTGGAGGCGTGGTGGCGCTGCCGACAGCTTCTGTTTCCGCTGCTGTGGACGTAGCCAAAGTGCGATCTTCTCTCTGCATGCGGTGCAGCTTTGTACGGAGAACGTCGCACGAAGAGAAAGCCGAGGCATTGGGTTGCCGGAGAGCGTGACTGTTTATTTGTGTTCGCATTAAGATTGTTTGTTGTCCTTCCAGCTTTAGAATTTGGCGTGGCCTTGTATTTGGCTTCACGTGCGAGATTTATTATTCTCCGTTTATATTACTTCGCGCCTTTTATGGCTCCTGTCATCATTACATAATAAAATAACTTATTATGTTTTTTATTTCTTACTAAATGGTGTTTGCTAAAGAACATGTTAACAGCTAAAAAGAAAAAAATGCGTGTCGCCATTTTTCGTGCTTGTCCGAGCTTCGTCTGTCTAGCGGAAACATGTTCATTATACGATATCGGGCAAACTATACCATACCGAGCAGCAAGAATTTCATACTTTTCATTTTTAAATGTTCGTAATGTGAAACAGAAGTGCTACGAAAATGGCTGGAAGAGTCATTCCTTGTTGTTTAGGCGTCAGTTTTATGAGCGTAATGACGTGTCTTTTTCCACGCAACATAGTTTCTTTTTCTTTTTTCAGAGGTAAAAAAAATATGGTCGCGAGCCTGAACAAGGCTGAACATCAGTACAATGTCCCGCGAATTGGAGAAAGCATGAAAGAATATTTATACTAAAATAATATTCTGGAGTTTGACTTGGCAAAACCACGATACGATTAGGAGGTAAGCCATAGTGGGGTACTCCGGAATAATTTTGACCACCTGGATTTCTTTACCGCACACATGAAGGAATATAAATTTTTAAAAAGTGAGCAGTGTTCCGGCTTCCTAATAACGGTCCATTTGTTGGTTTTTAGGCACGTGATCACAATCGCAAACTATCACATCACAAACCGTCACATTGCGAACTGTCACATCACCCGCTATCTCGTAAATATTCGGCAACCATCTGGTGTTTCGAAATGTCCAGCGTGAACATTCGCTCTAATTATACGGGGTGTACCAACTATTATGCACCAAGATTTAAAGATATGCAAATCACGTAGCTGTAAAGAACCAAGATAATGTTCAGTGCCGTCGCGGGGAGATACTCATACTATTTTTTTGCATTCTGCCTAATTACATAATTAGCCCTAAATAATTAATGAACTTATCTGATATTTAATTAGATCAAAGAGGAAATGAGACAATTGTAGAGCAACATCAAAAACTCCTGATACAGCTTTCTGTTGCTCAATACGTGCTACATAAAAGTATTTTTAGAGCGTGAAAGAAGCCCGCGAATACACGCAAAGTGCCTCGAGCGGTCAGTGGAGCGGCAATTTTGTGACTTCCGTTCCTTTTGCGATCACTAAATTTCCCTTCGTACCATAAAGACGGAATCGGTAGACAAACTTTTCGGAGAGGAGAGGTTTCTGGGACCATGGCGTCATATGTCTGCGATGCAAAAAACTGCAAGAACGCTGCTGCCTCATTTGAAATCACCAGTCTTTGTTACCGACTGTCACTAAACTACGAAGGGGAGCCTCTATTTTCTTCTCTCCAACTTTTCTGCTCAATGTCACCTCTTCCCGGAAGCAGGGTCACCCAACTCCTCTCAGCGTGGTTAACTTCCCAGCCTTCCTCCTGTAACGGTGTCAGACGGCCACTTTAGATCACGACGAAGCCCGATCTGGATCGAATTTCTTGATCCCTATCGACAATCACCGCTCATGGTCCAATGGACAATCATGGTCGAATGATCCGGATCGAGTTTGGGTGAGCCCAAGTGCACCAGGTGTCCATTACTGTGTCCACATCACTGATGAAATTTGTCTAATACGCTCTGAAAACTAATCTGTTTTTTTTTTGTCAAGAAAATGGTTTGTCAGTGCGTGAAGGCTATTATCATCTGCTAATTGTCTGCAACTCTCAGAGCGACATGGTCGTGAGCCTACTTAGTAGCAACTTCACGGCGCAACACACACACACACAAACGACCTCCACTTTCACACAGTCGCTCTGTGTGCACGAGGGGTAATTTCTTGAGTGTTCGGAAGTGTGAGTGCGTGAGCATACGTGAGTGTGTTTTCTTACGGTCTGAAGATGTTAAGATGAATTACCAACTAGCCCAACTACAAGTTCTCCTGCGTCAGCCTACGATCGCGATCACGAGGCTCGATCACAATGCACGGATAGCGACTGTCTGGATCCGGAATCAAGCAAGATCGCGATCGATAGTAACCGTGTAGCAGCGCTCTATCCGGATCAAGCTCAATCTGGACCGGGCACGATCACGATCGAAAGTGACCGTGTGACGCCGGTATTATTACCGACGACGCTGATGTTTAGACTCAACATCACGCTCCCTTCAACTCGAGGTCCGCGGCTCATCGCTGACGTTTCGCCTGGGCTTCGGAAGCCCTCACGCTAGAATCGGCAGGTCGACGACGATCCCTTTCCCGAGCGCGTTCATTCTGAATGAATTTCCATACAATTGCTTCAAAATTAAATATCTCCGTTACGCAAGACAATCAATGGCTCATACCCTTAAGCAAGGCTCATACCCCCAAACGTGGCCTCCCCGTTACGACGACAGAAGCGAAGTGAAATTCTACGCTGGAATGATTAGCGGCAACGCAGCCAGCCGTGGAAGCAGACGACGGCGATGAACGTGAGAGCAGTGGCACAGGCGCGTGCCGAGCACGAGCGCGAACGCAGGGTCGCCAACGATACAGCTGCGGAAGAAGACGACGACGCTCAAGCCAATGACGATGATGATAATTTTGTGCGTACATGGACGCCACCGAAATTTGTGAGTTATAACAAGCTTCGCTTGAATACATCTCCGTACATCGTTCTCTCCTTTATCTGGCTGTGGTATATGCGGCCACAGTAAGACCTGCATTACGATAGCACTAGTTCTTGAAGCATCTTGTTTTAAGTGCGTTGTCTGTCATATCTGCCTCCGAGATATGTAATCCCGCAATATTTATTTGCAATAGCCAATTATACTTATTATTCTCACTGATTCGTCCCATCATGCGTGAATTTTCTCGCATGTCATACGTCTATTCACGCAAACAGCAACAAAAAATAAACAAAGAAATAAAAGCGATAGGGATCATTTATGGAAACGGCACTATATAACAGCGGGAAAACACAGGACACAGTAAGGGGACGCACACAGCTCTGCATTCGTGCCATGTGCTCTCGCGCTGTTATAGTTCCGTTTTCAAAAAAGCCGTACGAACCATTCCAAGTCGCAACTATCTGAAAAAAAAAAGACGAGAGATGTATACCAATATCTCAGTCGCACATGCAGTTATTCCCCGAGTGCATATTTGATGGCACCGCAATAGCGCGTCGCAGCAAACACAGAAGTTTCACTAAGGTTTGCAGGATCAGCAGAATTCAAGCGTTAGTTCTTCAAATGCACCTGAAGTCGCGATCGATGAAAAAGAACACGTACGGCCATGGCACTATGTGCAAAGAGACCTGCAAACTCTTTCAGTCATAGTTATGAGCGAAGAGCCCTTAGCTTTTTTTTTTTCAACGAACCCCAATTATTCAGCTCCAGAGCCGATGAACCACGCCGATGCTGGACTAAGAAAAAAAGAAAAAATGTGGTTGATCCCTCTTATATAGGAATCGGTATAGAACACGAAAGTGAAACGTGTCTCCACAGAAGTAGTGTAATGTTTATTGCACATTGATATATAATGTCTATTGGTGTTTTGTGGCTAAAGCGCCCTTAGGCGTTGATGCACCCACGCTGACGCCTGGTGGCACGTCTCCTCCATCACGACTACCAACGTCGATGACCATGAGCAACCGTCGTGCATATGGAAGCTGCACTACGCTGCACACGCTAGCACAACGCGAAAGACGAAGCACGTAACTGACACACTAATACAACGCGCAAGACAAAGCACGTAACTGAATCGTCACCGAGTCAAATCAGCGCGTACAGCGCGTCGTAATTGCAGCCTCCGCGATCAACTTCAGAAACATTTTCAGAGCTAATTGCGGAGGCCACGCTCCGCTGTGCTGAGTACGGTGAACGCCACCTAGGTGGCGTTGGTAGTGCTTCTTGATGCCAGCGTCCCTTCGAATGCTGGCATCGAGGCGTCGTAGTGCTGAGACCACCGAAGCGTTCACTGTCGGTGCGCGTTAGTGTCATAATGCAGTACTTCTCTTTTCTGCTCGTAGGCGGCGTCGGTGCGCGTTAGTGTCATAATGCAGTACTTCTCTTTTCTGCTCGTAGGCGGCGGCACCGCCCCGAGCAAGAGCGCGGGTACACGGAGGAGTGTTAGATATATAAGCCGCGTCTGTGTAGCTCTCTGCAAATGCGTTTGTGGCGCAATGGGTTAAACGCTCGGCGATCTATCGTCGCGGACCGAGAGGTCGTGGGTTCGATTTCCAAATTTTCCATGTTTGTGGAACTTTTTCTTCTGGTTTCTTTCTTTGTATTATGTTCTATGACGTATTTCCGTCACGGAAATACGTCAGTGAAGTCTTGGTGGACCCCGGCATAAAACACTTTCGTGTTAATATATTAAATGACAAATAGTCCGATTATCTTTATCAAATATACAGTATATAGAGGGTTTCACGTCCCAAGGCTACGCCTTGGCCAAGAAATCATTCTTGCTTCCTGTTAGAGTAGTTGCACAAATCGTTATGCCAGAATCGCGATACATTGCGTAGCGTAGACATACAAACCAGATGGTGATTATAGTTGCACCCTTGCGTGTACATCAACTTGACTAATTATTTCTCGAGTGCGTCAACGGAAATACCAGTAACACTAACTCTTTTTGAGTTTTCGCCGTCGGGGCTTTCAGAGCATCGTTTTCTTTGGAGACAAAGATTGGTTGTGCCAATTTTTTTTTCAAAGGCTTTTCCACGCCACTACACAAATGAAGAGCTTTATCATTTTTATTTTTCCTTGTCAATTTCGAAGCGCCTGATAAAGCCAATCTAACTTCTTCTGACGACCACTCCCGAACGGAGAGCTAAAATAGCCTCGAGAAAATGTGATGGGAGGCCGTTTTCTTCCACCAAAACAGCCGCGCCCTTCCAGCGAACTAATCGTTTTCCATCGAAGCAGTTTCAAAGACTGTGTCAGCCTTTTTCAATCGCAGGGTGCCGTCTGAGCGTGTCACAGGCATTACTTGACCGATGCCTTACTGCGCCTTCCTTCCCTAGTTGTGACAGCTTCTTAGTGACAGCTTCTTATTTGTGTCAATGAGGCAGGGAAAGCCCATTTTCTGCTTTCTTTTCTAGCGATAGCAGCTTCCCAATCTGCCAGCAGTGTTCTTAGTTTAAGTGACACGCTGAAGAGATGGTTAAACAAGGGGTAACCTAATTTTGTAAAACAATAGCCGGGTTTTGGTAAGCGAATATATTTGAGAAGCGCGAGTCAAAACCCGGAACTTTTGTCGTTGGAGCTGTGTACTGAGCCGTCGTTAAGTCCAGAGAAGAGATGAAACGTAACGCATAATTCTTACAAATATCTTTATTTTTTGAGATAATTATGGGCAGAGAGCGCGACCTGTTTTGTTACCTCTAAGAAAAAGCTCGAATAAAAAAAAAGAAAAGTAAAACTTCTCGGGCATTTGAAGATTGAGTCTGGCATGTATGCGAACGTCGTATATGTCATAAAGAGATTTGGAAATATTTGAGCACTCGTGCATCAGTGCGTCTCGTAACTGCTGTATACCTGTCGAAACCGATGCTTCAGTGATGTAGTGCATGATCTGATCATTACAGGTTTGACGAAAAATATCCAACGTCTGCGCCAAAGCACCTATTGCTGCGCCTTCGGCTGCTGCTTTTCACCGGAATGAAATAGTCACGCTACGAATCATACCCGTGGAAGCGAGCCTTTTCAGGTTGTCTTCCTTTAAATAAATAATAGTGAGGCAGGCAACATCGTTTTACATGTCGCGAAGCTGCTATTATGCCAGTTAAATGACTTGTTATTTTCGCAGGAGGTCATAGAACAACCAAATATAATCGATCAAGTCAAGTGGTAGTGAAGGAGTTTACTGAAAGAATAGACGAGAGGAAGAAGCGGAGAAAGCAAGACAAAAGTCCAGTTGGTTGCAGGACACCGCCGCTCAATAGCCAGGCGGCTTAAAACTGCCTGATTCGCATTTATGTTTATCGAGTACGCGAGTTATAATCGAAAAAATTGCCGGATCATGTTCACTTGTTCTTCGTTCGTTCATCGCGCTTTGGTTGAGACGCGGTACGGAACAAGATAAAAAAGGAAGACCCGAACTTTCAACACCTTTCGAATACTGAGGCATTTACTGCAAAAAAAAATGAAAGAAAGAACTAAAGCGGCATGACAACCACGACGACAACACGAAAGGTACTGCAATAAGCTGCCGGAGACGGCACAACACTAAAAACGATGATGACGCCTACGTGATGGTGATAGCAAAACCACAGCGTGACAACGACGACATCGACGCTATGTTGTTTAACATATGACGACCTTCAACTTTTTCCGGACTGCCACCTTCGTATATTTCACTTTCTCTGTGTTACATATTATCGTTATAATTCTATTAGCCAGAGCAGGAGAACAATATGAAATGCGCACTTTCTGCATTCCACTACAGTGGGACGTTTCAGACTATCTAACTCGCTTATACCATAGCACATGGTTTTTTTGCGCAGTAACATGATATTCGACTGAAAGGAAGCGCTTTAGTGCGTGCAAGGTCCTCTTTGTGGAACAATCACCGAGATCACATTGTCCGCGGTGGCGAACGCCATCGGCGTTTTCTTATTCGTTTACGTCTATGTAATGCAAACGCGATGACATAGTGTGGCTAGATATTTCTAAAACTACCAAGAGCCGAAGCGATCTCACTGTGATGTGCCGCCAATTTTCCGCAACAACCCCCCCACCAACTATAAATTTAAATAACAATTCTTTGCGGTGGTTGTGGTGATGGTGAGTGGTAGCAACAGGCGGGTTTGGCCCGGCGATCAAGGCCGGCAATTGCTCCGCCCGAGCATGAAACAAAGTTCTTTATCTCACCACTTCTCTCTCCGCACGAGTTAGTCATCTTGCAAATAATTTTCTCCGACCACGTGCAGGCGACATCAAGGAACATACGTTGTGATCTTTTTCGCTGCCTTCCCATTTTCGCCAATTATGTAAATGAGATATTTTCGTCCACCTGCAGCTCTGTGTAGGTATTTGCTATACTGAAAGCCATTATCACGTCCTGCGCAATATGGCAGACTGTAATTACACAATATTTTACCAACGTGCGCGCGTGCGATGTGTTCCTCTTCGTATATAGCTTCATATCCGTAGCAGCGGCGAGCTCCCCCAAAGCACCAGAATCACGGAAACTACTTTGCCGCAGCTTCTCAACGCACTCGACGCGGATCCATTACCGGCGCGATTGGTTCTGTGCTCGCACTTTTGATGCTCTCTTCCCGCGTTGATCGTGCCAGTCATTAGCGCGCGACGGGCGCCTTCGTTTGCCACGCTTAAACCCAAATCCTCTCTTTTGCTGTGCGATGGCTTTTATTGAGTAATGAGCGAAGGCTTGGCTAGACTCGTTCCGTGTCGCTTAGCTTTGATTAGGAAAGGGTAATTGAAACAGCGATTCTAGCTGCCCAATGTTTTCTTTGTTTTAATGTGTCACTTAGGCGCTCTATTAATGCGTTGTCGCCTGGTTAGCAGCGTACAAATTGGAGGGAGACTGAGTAACACGTGTGCGTGCGTGAGTGCGTGCGCGCGCACACGAAAGATCGTTCTGCCAGTAATATCAAGAAGCTTGGCTCGTTGGTCCCTTGGCAGGCTCCGTACTTCTGCACTGAGTCAGCTATTCCAATGGGATGGCTGTGTGAATTAGCGAAGACTACTCACATGCACACATTTCATCACATCGATCGTGAGAGATTTGGCAGTAAGTGCAATTGTAATGATGGATCGAGGCTGTATAAGCAACTGTTGGAGTTATGTGGAGTGTTCTGTCGAGCCAACGTGATATTGCGCACAAGATTGCAACACTTTCTTCAACCGTCCATTTTTGGTAACAGCATAACAAGCGTCGGTGCTCGGGTCTAGTCACATAGGGAAGCGTCATTGAATTTCTGGTTACCACGATGTGACAATCACCCGGAAACCACTGAACAATTATGATGTGTCCTCTATCGGCACTAAAATGGCAATTTCGTTCAATTTAAACACCAATTGCGTTTGAAAAGAACGCTTTAGATGAGGAAAGTAAAATTTTGTTGTTATTCAGGTATGGCTGATTAGAGAGAGGAAAGGGGGCTCTTGAATATATTCTAAAATGGTTTGCCTGGAGACAAGTCCCAGCCTGCTACTCCAAATCTGAATAATATAAATATAATGATAAGCGCAGTGCACTTCACGGTCATACAACATACAGCAAACAAACCACAACAGGCAACACACAAACAATGTATTTCGTTGAGACCAGTGTCTCTCAGAAACAGGAAACGCGTAGTTCTTGAGCAGAAAGCATAGGCGGTGTTAGCTCGTGGAACATGCACGTGACATAGCTCAAAGCATGATGGTCTTTGATATACATATATATATATATATATATATATATATACTGATAATCAGACAGCCTCAGCCCGGGCATCCTCATTTAGCGCACTCCAAGGCAGTTTTGATGTGCGGCGCCATGGAACCTGCATGATAAGAGAAACATACGCATTCTTGCTGCATTTTTGGGCCACGAATGTATACCTTGGTGTAGCGCTTGTGAGACCGAGTGCTGGCACGTTAGAGTAAGAGAGAGAGGGAAAGAGAAAGCAATGAGTGGAAAGGTAGGGAGGTCAACCAGACAACCGTCCGTTTATCCACCCTACACTGGAGGTAAGGAAAAGGGGGAATAGGAAGAGGAAGGAAATGACAGAATGAGCACTGCGCGCACACAGTAGTATGCACATCAGGACTACAATCAGTCACTGAGACCTGTGTTCCTCAAAACTGCAGCGGCGCACGAATAGCTTTCTGCGCCATCGACGGATGTGGCCAGGGTCAAAGATTTTTTTTTTTTTTTTGCTTCAGAATATGTTCTACTAGAGTCCAGCCGGCCTAAAGTAAAACTGCAAACAAAACAATAGTGCACAGTGAAATTGATGGCGTGGATATCAGGACAAGCAGTGCTCATGAGATTGAATTGCTTCATGTGCACCTTTTCATCGGGTGAAGAGCACAGGGAGTACCGCGAGTCTTTTCTCATCCGTGGCTTGTGCGAGCCGCCGCGGTGCTACTTAACTGTGTTGCCATCGCGTGCCGCGGAACGATCTAAATATGTATGTGCTCGTTCTACGAAAAGAAAAATACGTGAGAGCAGCTGATACGAGGTCTCCGGGAACCACTGCGTAGCCTTTGCATGCCGCAAGAAGTCCAGTGTGCAGAAATTTCTCCAGGTTGCGCAAACATGCAACGTGTATCATGAGCCGCGGTGTGTGTACGTGAAGTGAACTATTTTGGCTGTACCGGTTTGCACTCGAGCAAAAGCAGAGACGTCTGTGAATCGCCAGCGTTAATTGAAAAATCTTCTGACTGATCGCTTGGCGTGGGAACAGAAACATAACAGTGATCTTGTATGGCCAATTCAATGCAATTAAGTAAGCGTCGCTTAGTTAATTGCTCGCTTAGTTGCAAGTACAACTAAGCGTCGATCTTGAGAGATTACTTGCCTTAGTCACCGGCATCGTTCTCACGCATTTCAAGTCTAGTATATAGACTTGAAATCACTGTGCTATGTCTACGTTTGCATTCTGTGTGAGGCCGATGGCATGACTCAACACAGTGATCACTGCGGTTGGCAAACCAGCATGATACATAAAATCGTTGTGCTTTGGCATTGTATCCTCGCGCTGTAAAGCACTAATATCGAAAGGGGATCGCATAAAACGTGTCAGACGGCTATTTGTGAGGAAAACATTTCCGTAAAACGAGTGAGTGGTCTTAGAGGTCGGGCCGAACAAGACCGAGCAAAGAACATGGGTTTTCATCCTCTTGCGGCCTATTTATTTTGAATCACGCCTGTCTGGAGTGGTCGATCGGTCGACTTTGTCACCATTTTACGCGGAAAAAAACACGGCCTAATGCCACAATAAGGCCACGCATGGTCCTACTGCATGTCCGGTCCATGTGCTACAGAATGCGTGTCCAATGGTGGCCTCTCCACCACTCGACAAGTGTGATTCACACGTACGGTATTGCTGCTATTACTAACCGAAACTATTTTGTTCATGGTCGGAAACCGCGTCCGACAAACAAAGTAGTCGCACGTAGTACAGATAGTAGCTTGAAGGCTTGTCAAATAAACAGCAGAACTTATTCCGCAGCGGAATGGGACCCGCGCTGTTACAATCGTCGTGTATACGTCTCCTTACTATTCATTGCTGCTAAACCACGTCACGGAATTAAAAGAAGAATGTTGCAGTAAGGGTGACATTCGGAAAATAAATTTTTAGAAAAGCACAACTGATCTTAGAGGCTGATTGTAGGTTCAAACACGCGCGCACACATCGGGCTTGGTGCTCCGTCCGCCTCACCAGCAGCAGAAGCTCCGGCTACACAAAATTAAATCATTTTAGTACGTCTCACACAACCGTTTCCGGTGTAGGAAACTCCACGTCATACTAAATAGACCACTCAAGGTCCAAAACAACCGCTAGAAACTGCCGCCGAGCGCGTACTCGGCGTACGCCTGCACTGCACAACTTCCACTTGCACAACTTGCTGCTTTGACAGAGGAAACGGAAAGGAGCTAAGCGCAAGAGCATCTGCGCGTGCGCAAGCTGTCCACAACGCTGAATAATTGTTCACTGTTGCCCACGCCGCGCACTCTTCTACCCTCCTTTTCGGGCATGCGAAGAACGGGAGCCGAGTTTCCAACAAAATGAGCCTACGCAGTTTCATTAATCTGCGAGTATTATACATGAATTATTCAGAGAGGGTCTTTAATTCGCTTCCCAAGTTTGTCCAAGTTGCAATTTGAGAACCCCGACTTTCCAAGTTTAGCACACGTCTCTGGATATCGTGAAGGAACATTTTTCACTCGCCGCTGTTGAAAAGTCATAAAGAGCTGCCACGTTCCCCTAAAAGAAATACGTCACGGAACAAAAGAGACAGAAATTGCATTTTTCGAAGTATCCCTGATGCGTACACCATTTTGGCAAGCTAAGAACACTGTGCAAGACATTGGCTTCCGAGCGCAGTTGTGACAAATAACCACGTCTAATGGTCTCAACACAGCCTCATCGCAAACACGCAGCACCTGATATTATAGTAGCTATTATAGAAGTGAAGCAGTTAGCCAACCTGGGTAATAAACAGGATTTTGCTGAATTTACTTGTTGGGTTGTTTTATTGCGATAGCAATTATATGGACACTTCAACCGGATTTCTGCCGTCGGCGTCACCGTCGCCGTCACCGTGAGGTTCCGTATGGACTCCAAGGGCGATAAAATCGTCGCTGCGCGCCGTATACGCGAGCGAAAGCGTGCGGGGGACGCGCGCTATCACGGATGGCGAACTCCCCCGCGCGCTATCACGGAGAACGAACGCACGGCGGAAAGCAAACGCGACCGTCGCGCGAAAGGCCGTGGGGGTATGGGAGGGAGGGAGGCGGGGCGACACTGTGCTCCGGCACCAAAGGCGTATCTTGCAACCGGGCGTAAGGGGAACTTGCCACTCAATCTCCCACGCGAAAGCAAGAAAGCGGGAAGGCAGCACGGGAAAGAGTGGGGGGGGGGGGGGGGCAGCTTTTCCTCTGCCAACAACTTCTCCACTGCACAACTCCTCTGCACTTTGCCCGGCGGTGGCGGTCGCCCGCACCGTCTCTTATTTCCACACGGCTCTGACCTTTGTATGCGCTGTGCATTCGCCGCTCAGTTTCCGTTGAAGCGATAGACCGCGCGAACCTTCGCCCGCTGCGGCGGCTGCGCTTGCTGCCAGCGTTTTGACAATCGTTGTCTGCGGTCATTCAGTGTGATCTATTCATGTTTGCTTGTGCGCGCTGACACCACGCTTGTTAATTCAGTTAGTAAGCGAATGCGTCCAAGTTTATGCAGCCGATAAAACTACTATCCCTACTCCGAATAGCTCTCTGTTAATTTGCTATCGCAATTGATGCTTCGCCTTTCGGGCGAAACTGCGACTTTATTTACCCACTCTACATGGGAACTTTTCTTTCCGATGATGAGAAGAGGCAGAGGAGAAAAATTAGTGGGAAGGACAGGTAGGCTGAACCGACTAGCTAACGTGTGCTGCGGTGCGTGGTAAGTTGTGGTTACAGGGAACGAAATATCATGGGGGGAGGATGAAATAAGAAAGAAGGGAAAATAAAATGTGTGAATAAGCACGGAGCGCACAACAGCCATATTGGCGGCTGTCCTGCTGTCTGCATGTCCTTAATAAGAGCAATAACGTGCTTAATACCGTTTGTGCTGAAACAGGAGGGGTGGACCACGACACAAATATTTCTTCCGTCCAACAAGGCAGATATCCAGGCCGGCATATCAATGTCAAGAGCTCTTGTGTTGATACACACTTGTTGATACACACAATATGTGTGTGTGTGTGTGTGTGTGTGCGTGCGTGCGTGCGTGCGTGCGTGCGTGCGTGTGTGTGTGTGTGTGTGTGTGTGCGTGCGTGCGTGCGTGCGTGCGTGCGTGCGTGCGTGCGTGCGTGCGTGCGTGCGTGCGTGTGTGTGTGTGTGTGTGTGTGTGTGTGTGTGTGTGTGTGTGTGTGTGTGTGTGCGCGTGCGTGCGTGCGTGCGTGCGTGCGTGTGTGTGTGTGTGTGTGTTGTGTGTGTGTGTGTGTGTGTGTGTGTGTGTGTGTGTGTGTGTGTGTGTGTGTGTGTGTGTGTGTGTGTGGTGTGTGTGTGTGTGTGTGTGTGTGTGTGTGTGTGTGTGTGTGTGTGTGTGTGTGTGTGTGTGTGTGTGTGTGTGTGTGTGTGTGTGACCATTAATTTACTTTCGACGTTTCGACCAGCTTTTATCAAGGATGGTTTTACAGATGTAACGACAGCTGTTTTAAACACTTCGGGTAACACCATTGCGCAACGTTGCGCACCTATAGTTTTTTTTTTTTTCAAGGGGGGCGGGGGGGCGGGAGGGTTCGCGGGTACAGGTAACAAAGAAATTGTGAGGGTACACTGTTCGGTATGACTTAAACATGAGCCAAGGTATCATCGCAGGGGCGTGTGGTACCCCACAAAAGACCAAACGAACCAAGTTTCCAGGAAACGCACTTACGTACATGAGACATGCCGAAAGCAGAGTACAGGTTATCAAGACTCACGCTTTCCCAAAGCTAACATCTCCTGGTAATGTACAAAATCAGGGCTGCACATCAGTGCTCCTACAATGCGCAACTGGTTGCAACTAGTTTCCAAGCCCTAATCAAATGCACAGAATAAAGGCAACAGATCATTGCTGCCACATTGCGCAATTGGTTTGCACGATGTGGGAGTCCGGCATTTCACCGGTGAAAATATGTCCGACTTGGTTGTGTGCTCGATACTCGCCAATGGTCGTTAAATAAAAACAAACACCGCAACATAGAAAAAAAATGCAAGGTTCCACAGCGCGTGGATTCTGTAATCTTTTCACGCTGACAAATTATAGGTAGACTCTCAAATGTTAAAAAGAAAGAAACTGCAACCTCGGCGGCAGTCGTGAAACATGGAGGACGTTTTCGTCAGTGGTGTCCATTATTCTTAGTAAACATTTGAATTTTGAGTGTGCGTTGATAAATGCGAGAGCTTTAATGATCTCCACGTGCCCGCACCGCCGGACGAAAGCACCAGACGCCAGAAAACGTTAGCCGCTAGACAAATTGCATTATTTTATGCCAACGAAAATGGTGATTTGAAGAGGGGAACAAAGAAGCTTACGTTGAAATCATGGTGCACGAATGCAGTAGCTAGAATAAATCTGTCAGCTTAGTCGTGCTCTGCAGCCTATTCCAATCTCCGATTTCTTTTTTAACCGACTTGTTTTTTCGTGTCCTAGGCTACGCCTCTGCTTTGTCCTTACCATTAGTTGACGTGCTGTGGCCTCCTTACAGGTAACGGCTTCTACAAGACATCTACTTTGAGTTAGTAGGAAGCCAAGTCTGTCTTTGCTGCCAATAAGTAAAGCGTTCGCGCTGAACTTTCCATACAGGCACATGCAGTATGATTATCGCATTCAAAATTAAAAGCCTCGCCATCGACGTGTTTAGATTTTGGTGAAAAAGTATTGACCGCAAGATGCGTTGCTACATGTCTGGAAGTATAATGTTATCGGCACGTGCTTTAACTTATTACACTGTTCTACCGTGTATGACCCGTTCTGCTTAGGAGTGATGCTCTGGCAGCTGCATACAAGCTACCCTAAGCGAACACTTTCTGTTCGTGCCACGGTACATTTGGCCATGCAGCCAATTACTGAACGGTACAGATCTCCCTCGTAAGACAGACGCAAGAATGAAAGAAAAGCAAGTTAATAGCATTGTCCAGTTTGGTACATGTGTACACGTGTAGTAAGTAGAAGGAATAAAAGGAACTGGCGGTGATTTTAATTTCATTCTGGGGTTTTACGTGCCAAAACTACGATCTGATTATGAGGCACGCCGTACTTGGGAACTCCGGAATCATGTGGACCACCTGTGGTGCTTTAATGTGCACCTAAATCTAAGTGCACGGGTGTTTTCTCATTTCGCCCCCATCGAATTGCGGCCCCACCGACATTGTAAGCAATGGCAACCGTGTGTACGAACAGGAATGTGTCGGTAACGCTGGCTGTAAAGCCAGTGCAACTGGTCAGTTTTAATATCGACACGAAGTTTTCTTAAATCGTTGTTGGAGTAAGGGCACCCATGGGCACGCGTGGGGATGCTTGCAAAGTGCTCGTCGGCGATGTTCAAACCTTAACTCGCTGGCTCGTTTGAGGCTACATCGTCAGCACTGCCGCCTGGAGTTACATCCCTGAACACACGACGTGGCCGCTCCTTTCTGGGCCGCGCAAACAAAGCGACAAATATCAATCATGCAAATGGACGCGGTGCCGTGCTACGCGGCGAACAATATAAAAGGAAAGGAACTGGAAAGCTAGACGGTGCCGGCGCCTGGAGTACCGGGGCCAGTGGTGCCTGTTTGCTATGCGGAAACACGCAGCGTAGGAGGCGGTGGCGATTCCCGGCAGGTCATTACTCTGCCACGCGGCGTTCAACGCGGGAAAGACGAATTGAGCGTGGACTCGGCGGTGTGCGGACAGTGTTTGCGGTTGCAGTCGCGGGCATCGCTGCTTTCCTGATTAATTTTTTTTTTCGCAAGCTTCGTACGTTCACGTACCGTCGCTATATTTGTGCACGCTTTGGCCGGAGTGTCTTGTGTGCGGCACATTCGGGTGACGTTTCGTTAACGTAAGATTCCGCAAAATATTACATTGCCTATGAGAAAATGTCCGGAAGGAGATTAATGTGGATGCGTCTCCAATTATGCGGGAACGCTTACGGGTCTGGCAGCAGCGAAGTTTGCATATACCGAATTATGCATATCCGCACTTGCATATACCGCAGTAAGGTGAGTGACCGGACTATTTTTATTAAGCATAATAATATACAGCTCACAAACGGACTAAGAGACGAGAAAGATGCACACAAGCACTGTCATCTAACACCAGAATTTTCGTACTCTATTACCATATTATATGCCAAACTATATTTTTTATGAAATATGCCATAATACCACTTTTTTGTAAAGTGATTCTTTATCGCCCGTGGAACATGTCACATTTCGCCTGTTCATACGCATTACTGGGCGATGCGAACGTTACGACAGGCCGCAAACATCATTAGCTAATAACAAGGTTTCCCTTACTATCATCGTGATTCTGCAGCATCTCGATTACGTACGTTCCCGACGAATAGGCAAGACGTGGACGCTCCCACCGCGCAGGCCGCGTGTTCCAAGCGACCACGGATTACACTGTCTCAGAGATCGGCTGATATTTCGTCACGCCATCTCCGGGATCAGGCTAGTTTAAAATTGCACTAAACCAAAAGAGCCGGTCAGCAAAGACCACAAAAGTTAGCCTAGAAAACTTCTCGTAAAAGAAAAAAGAAAAAAAAGAAATATTTGCCACTGCCCATGTCATTTTCTGGAAGTCGCTGTCGATCGCAATCTCAGTAGAAGCGCCAGCCTTCCCATTTGGGACTCGTACGTGGCAAACCGATGATTTTCTTCAAAAGGCCTCTTCGCTGAAAATAGAACTCTTAGCAGGCGCATGCGACATTGCCAAATCGTCGATCAAAGACAAAGGAAGCTGTTAGACTTTTCAGCGAAATAGAACCATGCTAGAGTGACATGCCGTGTCTACTGGACACTATGCCGTTGGTCCCAGCTAACGTTAGCTGAGCTGTTTACCGAAAAAAAGAAAGATTTAGCAAGCACCATGCGAGATACACTTATAATGCTTACGGTATTATGTCATGAGAGGTCTCACGAACAAACACCGTAGGAGTGATAATTGTACCTTGCACCGTCTGTGTTAATCACTTTTTTTTCGTTGGACAGCTTATCTAGCGTTTGCTGGGGCACCCTATAGACTGTTCTGAGCACTACTGAGCATGTGCTACTCACGTGCTGTCTCCTCTGCCGCAGCATCTGGAACTATGTTTAGCAGCATCAGCTGGGGCGCTATAACGTAGAATGATTCCAAACTGTTTTGATTCCAATTTCTGCAGTCAGCCTCCACGATTGGTCAAAACATTTTTCGGCCACTCCAAACTTCGTCTGTCTGTCACGCGACGTCACGAAAACCGCGATAACCCATCTGATATAACGTGTACACAATGATTATACATGATTAAACCGCACAAAAGAAAAATAATAATTCCTGATTCGACGCCTTTTCACCATTAGCCCTCTGCTATTGGTACAATGTTTTCTGGCTACGCCCACTTCGCCTGTCTGTCACGCGACGTCAAAAAACCGCGAAAACTAACCCCGTCAAAGTGACCTGTACGCGAAAAAAATGCATTATTATGCCGAACAAAACTGAAAACTTTTCTGAATAGAAGCAGACTGCCCCGTTCCGAAAGGAATAAAAGATGGCTGCCCGCCGATCACTCAGGCCCTCGCTACTCGCACCTGCCAGTGAGCATGTATTTATTTGCACATGATAAACCTTTTTGCGTGGCAGTAAAACGTCATCGAGCCCTTTCGGCATGCATACGACATCGCTCTGCCAACTCTTCCTTGCTGAGGATCCGTTTTAGCGGCGTTCTTATTCCTCCGTTGCACGCCGCCGCGATTTTCGACAAGCCACCGCAAGCTAAGTAAGGCGAAGCGGACCAATCGGAGAAGCCGGCACCACCCTCTTCATGTGGTTATCTATTTTCACTGTGCTGGCTCGGCCCCATCGAAACCCTCTCTGCTAGAGCGTGCTCCTCGCCTTTTGTCAGCCAATTATAGATAAGAAAAACCGCTGTGTGTTACAATGTTATTGGTTTTGAAAGCGAACAAAGGTTATCTCCTATAAACGAGGAGAGAGTTTCATTGGGTTGTTCAGACAACGCTGCGGGTCACCGCCCGATGCTTGCGTCGATGGTTACGTAAATTTGACGTCAGGAGTTTGGAATCAAAAGAGTTTGGAATCATTTTACGTTATAGCGCCCCTGTTGAGCAAGTTGTTAAAGATATACATATTTGACTTAAGCAGAGTACTAAACACGAGCGACATAAATAAATAACATGACACACCGCTACAATTGAAAATATAATAATTTAAAGTGGAGATTCATATACATATTGTTACGAGCATAGGCAAAAAATTATTTAGGAGTTGAAGGGTGGCTACAAACAGCTAAAATGGCCATTGCACAGTCGTCGTCCTCCTCATGTTCCCTTTCAGATCTCCGCGTTTCGTTTTTTGCACTTGGACGCAACAATATGTTACACAAGAAAACCTCGACGAGACAGGAGGAGGGTCTAGATATCATGCAAAACAAAGCACTAAACGCAATCTGAAATATAATCAAAACTAACTCGACAGCACATTTCTTTCTGAAGAAATTACATTGCCCGTCACAATGCCAGACCCATTTGTGTGCCTCGAGTTGACTAGACCATCGGTCTCTTACCGAAGCAAAGGACCGGGGATCCTGGCCTCACAGCTCGTCAGACGGAAAAGCCACACAAGCTATCGTACAGTGCCTGTACGCCATAGACCTTAGTGCCCGCGTGTAGACTCGATGTGCGTCACCTAGGACTCGTTATTGATCGGAACTACAATCTTCTCTTTCTTTTTCACAAATTCATCCCACTTCTTACATGTAAGATAACAAACTGAATAAGGTGTTATAAACTTCACGGCCTCCCTGTCGTTCCTACGTATATTTTCTTCTCCCGTCACTTGTAGTGGTCTATAGACGCTAGCCCTATGGCCTCTTAAGGAAGAACGAGCGTTACACATGCTTTAACTGACTGCCTAATCTGCCCTTAACCGCGAAGCGACCAATAACAACACAGAGCGTGTCAACGGAAGGTCACTTCTCTAGCCAATGCTCCTTGAACGTGTTTGCGTCCAGTTCTATGCACACGCAAGCATTTTTATTTTGGCGTCATTTCGATTATTGAATTCCATTTACTCTAAGCACTCGCCAGAGGTTTAGTGGACTATGACCCAAGGAGGTTATACTAAAACTTTTTTTGTATAACCTCCTTGACTGTGACGTACGTGCTCACAGACAACAAAGTGGCAGGTGGGCCGGTGTAAGCTTAGCACAGTATGGGGGTGATATCAGCGCGGTAACCTAAAACAAGTTGCAATGTTTCAAGAGGACCTGTCTGCATGATTTTTGTTCTGGTGCACTAGACTGTAAGAGGGTAACTGGCGTCTTCAGCGACAAATTTAGCTAGCATACTGCACCTAAGTACCATTTTTACTTTGAAACAGTCCCAAAGGATGGGTTGAGTGACGAACATACATTGCGCTCAGCGTGTGTACGCATCTCACTCGTTCACTAAATCCATTTGGGGCTGTTCACAGTAAATGTACAGCTAACACAAGATTCCGCGCACACGATGCCAAAAGTCTATGTGCATGCATGTCACTTCTCTGTTCAGAGCTGCTTGTAGTGCCGTGCCAGACAATACTTCAAACGAGTTACTATAGTCTTACAATTAGTTAATCTACCCTCATACATGTATAGTCAGTCTCACTCAGAGTTATCTTCATTGGGAAAGGCGTTGAACAAAGCCCGTTTGCGACAGGAATATGTGGAAATCAGTGCGTTTAATACATGCTTGCTGGTAAAGCCATAGTGAGAGGCAAAGCCCGATTGATGTTTTCTGTATTAAGCTTCGCAGTGTTGAAGTGCCGCATGCCCACTAAGACGTCGCCTCTGATTTACACGCGTTTCCATCAACGGGATCCACTCTCGTCATTTTAACTGTCACTGCCAGCCACGAAATCGCTTATCCAAGCCTCCACTCGGGTATAGACGCATACACATTTATCTGGTAGACCGTTATTTTCCTGCGCTCGCGGCATTTCGCTCGTTTTTATCACCAAGAATTCCAACGCTCGAACATTTATTTTCGCGCGGAGGCGAGAATTCCGCTATACGAGTTGCAGCGAGACGACCACAGTGCTGGCAGTTGCGTCGGCGCTTCGCAGTAGCAGGTGCAACCCCAAAGCGACCGGCGCCGGTCCGTCGACAGCAGCTCGACAGCAACTCGTAAATCAGTCCTATTGGCGAGCGAAACGACCGCTCTTTTATAGCACTCGTGGAGATCTACTAAGCTCCCCCACTGGCCTGCTCCTTCGTAACACCTCTTCGAAAGAGGCGGTTCTTCGTTCCCAAGGGCCCACTCTGCGGTGGCGACGAGACGCAACTTAACGGTATAACGTCACGGCCGAGTGTTCTTTATTCGCCCCCTGAATACGTTCTCAAAGAAAGACTCATATTCACCCTGACTTCCTAGTTTTCATTGGTATCCGTCGTCTTCGACTAGCTACCTAGACCGGCCGAAAGAGTGGCTTCCGAGAAGGCTAATATTACCTAAAGGCAATCGAGAAATATTTGCCCCAGGCAAGCAGAAGACTGTCGTTAGCCAATGAGACCATCGATATTTCGTGAATTATACTGAAAAGGTACTAGAAGGATAAATAATGTGAGGGAATGAGAAGGAATACACTTGCGATGGTGGCGCGATATGGGCTATTCATTTGTCAGTATGTTTTGCGTTCGTTTGAAGGAACCGTCTTTTTAAGCGAAGCTTTATAGGCTCACAAGTCTCGGCGGTGGTGGTGGTGTCACGCTGAAAAGTGGACCGATCCTGGTGATAGTGCAGAAAGGGTCCAAGCTCAATGGCACATACCCCTGTCGTGTGGGCCGATCCTGACGGTAGTGCAGAAAGAGTCCAAGCTCAATGGCACATACCAGGGACAAGAAAGAACGAAAAAAAAGAAAGACGGAAGGAAAGAAAGAAATAGAGAAAGAAAAGAAAGAAATCACGTGCGGCGCACACTCGCATTGGATATGCTACACGCGTGATCACGGATCACGTGACACGGGCGCGACCAATCAGGTTCGTTTGGTGTGTCGCGAGGAGGGACATGGATGGATAGCGGGTTGGCGCGCGCTCCTACGGGCTTCCCTCACCCCAGATCAGTTTCGGCGAACAGATGGGAAGGCTACGCGTGGTGCGTTCTGCAAACTAGCAAACTGCGTTTGATGAACGCCGGCGTGAACTCGCTCCGGAAAGGGCTCGTCGTCGACATGCTGATTCTAGCGTGAGGGCTTCCGAAGCAGAGGCCCGCCATCAGAGACGAGCAGAGTATCTCGAGGCGAGGGCTTCCGAAGCCGAGGCCCGCCGTCAGCAACGATCATAGAATCCCGAGGCGACGGTTTCCGAACGTTACCCTGACGAAGGTCAGATGCACACACGACAACCTTCGCTTACCCCCATTTTCTCGACAGGGCAAGGGCTGATGATTTTTGTCCTACATTAACCAAAGACAGAACCCAAAAATCACATATAACTTCAGATATCTTGGTGAACTGTGCGAATTGTTTCCCTCGGACGCTAAAATAGAGACCCAAAATCTAATGATAGAGGGAAAGGTGAGCCTAGCGAGAGCTTTCACATGCTGCTCCAGGTTTAAAAGGGTATGAGGTATGAGATAAAGAAAGTGAGAGGGAAAAAGGGCACTGACACACAAACTTAAAGTACTTACGTTCAGGAATACTGGCAGGAATACCAAAAATGGCCGCAATTCAATACACATCTCATGACACAGGTTTCAAGCGTTCTTTAACAGCGGTCTTGAGTTGATAAACCTTCTGCAAATGCAAATCGCATGGCCCAATGTCCTCATGAACGCTGCAAATTGAAAGAAAGGCGTGCAGGACAACGAAGTTTTTAATAAGTATTGTTTTGTGTAAGCGACATTCAAGAGAACGCTTTGTAGACACGTACGATCATGCCCACGGAGAGGACTGGGCGTATAAAGGGTACATTTGGGACCAAACGATTACGGGGGTTCCTTATTGTCACTCCATATCACCAAACAGGCTATATGCAGCAGGTACCATGCAATGGCAAACACGAGCTCCGAGGCGCCACCACTTCAGTATGGTACCAAGGTCAGCTCAGGAAGGGCACAGGTGAGTCACTCTCTACAGTGCCGACAGAAAGGTCATCTCTTACGCTGCCGACAATTGTGCAGTGGAACGGCAACATTTGCAGTGCAAAACTATGGCTCAATTTACAGACCACTGCATTTACGTAAACAGGTAATATTTGCGATTGCACGGTCTTGCACATGACATGACCTTACAATGAGAGGTAAAGACAGGAAGGTCAGCGAGTGTAAGTACCACCTGGCTATATCCTGTACCAAACGCGTGTTTTGCAGCGCTATTGCTGGTATAACTAACCGTCGCATGACCAGTATGATGACAAGGGGCGGGCAGCACTAGAAATATGTCAGCACACTATATACAAGAGACGTAATTTTGTGGCTAAGCAGCCACCACGCATAAATAACGCGATTCCTGCATTCCTCATTACCGGTTACTGGGAAATATCTCATACCGTGGCGCTGCTCTATATCAGCTACGAATAAAAAGAGGTGCCTTTGCTGCACCTTTTTTTTTTCTAACAGTTCTTAGCTTTGCATATTTACTTCCTCGCTTTTTTTTATGTTCGCACGTACATGTGTTCTCGTGCACAGTTTGCGTTGCCATTTCGTCACTTGTTTTCGACTTTCTCATGTCGTGTGGCCCTTCGTTCCTCAGGCACATGCATACGAGCAAAAGAAGTGAGCGTGGGGGCCCAAGCAATTTGCGTTAACGAATGGAGAGAATGCATTTTGGTACTCGGGCCCTTGCGGTGAACGATGCTCCTAACAAAATACGCATGTAGTGGAACAGGAAGTAGCGACTGGTAGAAAGAGCAATCGAGGCGCCAGGGCTGGCTAACGAGGACGGCAGGAGAGCAGTTTGTTTGCCGCCCGAACTCGTGTATGTACACTGCATCGCTGTCGACCGCTGCCGCTCAAACACAAACTGGGAGACAGGAAACTGGCCTCCCGTTTCGGCGAGGGAGTGTTGTCCCGACGCATTAGTCTGGCTCGCTGAGTGTGCCATCTAAGTGATGTCCGGAAACAGGCCGGACATGATGGCTTAATGTGCGTATACGGGTGCACGTGCTCAAGCTGAATACGTGCGACGACACTTGTTGGTATCTCCTCTTAGCTGCTGTGCTATGTAAATTGTGCTGCAGGCCGAGAAAGCCTGATGGACAGAGCAAATATTTAGTTTTTCTTTTTTTTCTCTCTCTATCTTTATCCCTTGCTATTACACTAGTACATTGTGCTCGCCTTCACGGCCGGGTCATGCACAGTAAATGGGCTGGAGCATTTTCAGGACTGCTACGAATGCTGCCTTTTTGTTTTCTTTTATTGTCATCTGTTCAAAGGGATGACGGTGCCTGTCCATGGGGCCGGCTACCCCTCTTGTCTTTATTCTAATTCTCCAACCAATGTAAATGTTTCAAACAAACAATAGAGAAAAGAATATAGTGGCAACAGTTCTAAACTTCATCATAGACACACCATACGCAAAAACATGTTCCTGAACAGTTCAGAAAATTTATATGTTCATGTGGAAGTACAATAGACGTCCCTTGTTTCCTTCTTAGTAGAACATTAGATATTCATGTACAGCTGTGCAGTGAGACATGCGTGACACCACATGGTTATACCGAACTCTCTGCTCCACTTCGCCGGCAGGGCACAATTAAGAGACAGTCTCGTTCATTAAACTAATCCCACCATCAAATAAACATCTCTCTCTTACTGCTGATGGTGATTAGCCTTCCCTCGCTAGCCGACTTTCGGACGTCATCAGTGGAAACAATACCCGAAAGCACTCACAAATGAGGAACGTCCAACCAATTAGGCGAGCGCTTTTCGGCAAACTTCTCCACTCCTGCGTGAGACCTCAGAGCTGTGCTTGTCGCTGAGTTCGAGCACGCGAAGGGAAGGCAGCAATCGACTTTGAAAATGCAATGAGTCGTATAGTCACGACTGGGTCGACACGGTCTCTCCAACGCAACGAGGAAGAAAATGATACATTCTCCTTGACTGTGGAAGAGCAAAAGGCGGGAGCGTGAACGCGAACGGCTAGCGCAGCGAGGACCCGATAACATGGTATGGGCCGGAAGAAATCATTATTCGGTTAACTTTCGGCTACACGAAAGCCGCGACAAAGTTCGCTCTCGAAAGGTATTGCCCAACGGATTAGGTCATCGGGGACTTGGATTTGTGTTCGTTGAAAGAATAGAAGTTGTTGACACCCAAGTTTGCCTACGCAGTTCATTTACCTAACTGATCAAACACACTTCCATGTGAGACTGGTGCACATCGTGTTTATTTGTTTTTCAAGAAGGTAAAGCAGGCGGTGACTGAAGTAAAACACGGATCTGTCAATAACCAGGTCAGCACACTGATGCACTTTCGGAACACTTTTTCACACTTTTTCACTGCTGCTGCCTTGGAACCAAACAGATGAACTTTTTCCCTTAATAGCACCCCAACTGTCTCAGGGAAAAAAAAAAAAAAAAACTTCCTCTGTCACCACGCTGCCCTATATTCTGTGTCTTTCTGGCGATGTTGGTCACGCACACGCACACACGCACACACGTACACGCACGCACGCACACACACACACACACACACACACACATATATATATATATATATATATATATATATATACGTACATGCGTGCGTGCGTACATACATACATACATAAACATACACACACACACACACACACACACACACGTACATACATACATACATACATACATACATACATACATACATACATACATACATACATACATACATACATACATACATACATACATAGGCAAAGTTAGCTTCGCAGTAAATAGTGCTTAGATTTCATTATTTGCCCTGTGAATATACCGATATCAGAGACGTCTTGCACTGCGAACAACAAAGTCTCACCAATGCTTCTTTTGCCCTTCCCTGTTCATCCATTACCAAGGCGTTGCTCACATTATAACTAAGCCTCACATTCGGAGTGGTGGTGATTCCCCAAAGAAAAAAAAGCTATGCTATTGTAGAGTCAGCCCCTTTTTGAGGGAGTAAGCAGTGGCTTTCGTCATTGGCGATTGAACTAAATAGGACTTTGTGTTCAGAAGAAAAATAAGTCAATCGAATACGCGAAGTCACAATCAATGTCTCGAGCAGTGATAGCAGAGGTTTTGTGGCTATGCTTCTTGAAATATCCTGAACTCTTTCTGCGAAATTATTTATATTGTTGTGCATCAAGGCAACCACGCTGTCAATAAATAATACGGAGAAATTAATAAAGAACATATCTGCATCTTGGAGTACACCTCAGCTAGCAACGCTGTAGAACTCCATGAGCTCGGTGTCTGAGCAGCAACACCATCCAAGCTTAAAAGTAAAAACTTCAGATGTCCTAGCAACTGTTTACATCTTTATGTCTGCTCCAACGACATTTGTTGACATACTTACGATACAAAAACAAACTCGATGGCAACGTTAACGAACTGGGCAACAGTAATACCAGAAACAATAATAGTAAAAACTAAATAAAAGAAACATGTTTTACAAGCGCCATATTTCGTAAGATCTCAGCTGGTGCCACCAAATGCACGGCGGATGCTATACCCAGGGCGCTATATACATTGTGATGCGGGCTCTTAGTGATCTCAGTTCGGAAGTTGCCTCCACAGCCATTAACGTGATTTCCGCTTCCTGTCCGACGCCGCGCCACAAAAAGGTTCGCCAGAAATGGGAGGCCGCGGAAACGGAAAGCAGAAGAAAGCGGAAGCATTCCGCGGGAAAAGTGTTTCCGTCGCTTATGTGCCTTTTATTTTTTTTCCTGTAAACTCATCGTATTCTTTGGGATGATCCTATCATGCTGTTGCTTTCGTACTAGCAGTACACACGGGGGCCCTGTTACGGAAAAATTCTTTTCCTGCTATTCTATTCTTCTTTATTTCTCATCTGTCCCGCTAAAAACCCGATCCGAACAATAGCGATGTGCGGCTATCTGCGAAGCAATGACGAAGGCCGTAAATACTGGTAAATTAAAAGAGATTCAATTCATTTATTTGCTCCCATGGCCGAAGAATTACAGAGAGGAGAGAGTTGTTGCCCAGACGGCCCCAATTGTGGCGTTTGTTTGTTTGTTTGTTTTTTGTGATTTCTAATGTTTACCTAACTACCGCAATGAGAGAATGAAGGGTAGCCGATGCAGTCACTGCATGCATGAATGGTGGCCTAAAACATTTGAAGGACACTTTGTCAATTCCAAACTGTGTTCGGCGAAATCCTGTGGCCATTCTTCTTTCCGCTTCCCTGGCCGTGGTGCCCGGTGACGCGGCCACTCGCTGTTGTCGCTTCCGTTCCGCTACCCTGGCCGTGGTGCTCGGTGACATGTTATCCCGCCGCATGCGCATTCGCTCATTCTTCTTCCGGCGTTTGGTATCGGGGAATCCACATTCTTTGGGCGCTTCTCTGAACCACTTGCCGTGGAATCATCACCGGGCCACTTGGGAGCCATCCGACTAACTCGACTGCTGCAACGAGACGTCTGAAGAAGGAGCGTTGCCGCATGCCGCTGTGCCATTACGTGATTGCTGAGAGAGTGTAAGGAGGAGAGGCCACAGCTGGCACCGTTCTAGGGCACGGACGGACGGACGGTCGGACGCCGCGAGTATGAGCTATTAAAGGCTTTCGCCTTAAAACGCTGCATGTAAACCGGGGCGATGATGCTCAAGGAAATGCGCTAGCGCTAGCGTCGCGTTCACGTAAGTGCCACTACTGACACTGAAAAGTGTACTTTTCGAATGTCTTCAAGTGCTTCTGACAACCCTGTCGACTGAGTCCGGCGTGACATTTATTATAGAGCTTCTGTTTCGATCCAAGAGACTGTTTGTATATTTACACCGATGAGCTCATTCACGGCGGCACAGTACACGGCTACCGTTGATAATCCAAGCTGACTGCGTCTCTATACGCTTGCGTACATGTTACACATCTTTTTCGGCCGCCGTTGCTTCTCAAATTTCGCGCATGTCCTGTATGGAGAACGAAATAATAAACTAGCGAAAGCCAATGATCCGTCATCCATGACAGATGGCTTTTTTGCGGCTCGACGCAGGTATGTGAAAGACCCAAGGAGGTTTTAAAAAACCTTGGAAAGACCCCGCATGAACCGAAACACGTAAAAATTTGGAGGGAGTGCCTAAACTTCGCCTTTAAGAGTGGAACGCGATAGCACTAAAAAATCCCTGGCTGCTTATCAGGCTTTTTTCTCGTATATTCAAATTACAATCTGACGCTATCACGTCTTTAGGTTGTGGTTAAGTCGTACTTTACGATTTTTCTTACGGATTTTACTTTGAGAGATTCCATTTTTGTTCACTAACGCCTTGCGCCAGGCGAAGGGCCTGCTCGGTCGGGGTGATTCTTCTTCTTTCTAGGGTTTTACGTGCCAAAACCACTTCTGATTATGAGACACGCCGTAGTGGAGGGCTCCAGTTTAATTTTGACCACTTGGGGTTCTTTAACGTGCACTACTGTACGTGCACTACAACGCAAGCACACGGGCGTCTTTCCATTTCTCCTCCATCAAAATGCGGCCGCCGCCGGCGGCCGGGATTCGTTCCCGCGAGCTCGGGCTCCGCAGCGCAATGCTAACTGAGCCACCGCGGCGGGTGTCATCCCCGGTGTGGTTCGGGATGATTATTTCCGCAAACGGCGCCGGCGCTTACGCCGACACCGACGCCAACGCTGGATTTTCTGCGACACGGGGCTCATAAGGCTATCGCGGTAATAATGAAATGCTCTTCGAAAGGAAACATACGCGTTGGTGCACTTGCGGGTGCTTACAGGTAGATTTGCTAGAATAATGAAATGTATATCATTTTTCTTTATTTCAAGAAGCACCTAAAGACAATAACTGCTGAACTTTTTCTTTCGTGTGCAGAAAGAATGTGCGTTTTCGGTCCTAAAGTTTTACCATCACTGCCGAGAAAATTTCACTCCATAGAGTAGAGTATGTTATGGAATGAGCTATAAGGAAAGGGGCTGTGATTGCGATCAGTGCGGGATGTGTGGTCTTACCATTGGGACAATGACTAGAGGAAATGAAAGAACAAATTCAAGGGCACTTAGGTGTCCCTACGTGGATGAATGCGAAAGCATTGCGCCGTCACTCCGATGATGCATCGGTCTCGTTCGCGTACTTGCGGGGACGTCCAAATGAGCCCCGGCGCAGCGACTGACTGAGAAGTCGAAGGTTCGTCCATCGGGGCGCACGACAGAACTCGCCGGAAGCCGGAGCTTGGCGTACATATACTATACATATACATACAAGGAGAGGAGGGGGAGGAGGATGCGCGTGCGCAGTGCGGGTGCGGACGCCGCACGGCGGATGGAGAGAGAGAGTGATATAGCCCCGGCCATAAGCTGCTTCGCATCTAAAAACTCTCATTGACCGTATGCTGTATGGAAGGGATGTTTGCACGGGGATCGTTGCGCGGGGAGGCAACGTTTAGCTGCGGCACCAAATGCGTATCTTGCGACCGGGTGCAAGGGCAACTGGCGACTCAATCTCCCACGCGAAATGAGGACAGCGGGAAGGCAGCGCGAGAGGGAGGGGTTGCCGCTTCTGCTTTGTGAGCAACTTCTACTTTGCGCGGCGCCGGGCGGTCGCACGCATCGTATCTTGAAAGCGATCTGCAACACGGCTCCTACCTTTGTATGCGCTGTGCCTTCGCCGCTCAGTTTCCGTTGAAGCGACAAACCACATGAACCTTCGCTCACTGCTGCTGGCGCGCTTGCTCACGCCAGCGTTTTGACAGCGGTTGTGTGCGGTCACACAAGCAACGCCCAGAGCTGTTGTCGACGGCGGCGGCGTTTTGCCCGCGCCGCACCGAACGCGCGCGGCGTTGGTGACGTGTTTATGAAGAACGTGCCAACCTTTGACGTACACCCTATATGGCCGTGTACCGGAGCGACCATAAGGCCATGGTCCCTGTGGTCACTAAATAAATGAAAACCACCAGATCATATATATTTCTCATTCTTTCATAGTTCAAATAACCAAATACACCATCAGATCTTAATAGTCATAATTGGAAATACATAATTCCCACCATAGTACAGCTTCGCTGGTCTTCCACCTCCACCCCAGTGGAAGGGCTGACAGTTTTGAAGTGAAAGCTTCATTACGCTACCTCGGGCAGCCGTCGGTGACTCAACACTCTTCACCTGGAGAGCTAGAGGTCAAACCACCAGAGAGTATTAGGGCGCGTTTATAGTCCGACGTTATCGGCACGCGGGCGAGCGTCATCAGACGTCGGGCGCATCGGAGGGCATTGACCGCGCGTCCGGTTACGTAGACGCCGGGTGCGTCGGAGCGCATTGGCCGCGCGTCCGGTTACGTTGGCGGCACCAGTACGTCGAACCATCGGTCGAACTACAGCCGCTGTTGTTCTCGCCAACGTGACATAACCCGTGCGCGCGTTCACGCTACGTCGAACTATATTTAGGCTTTTACGGAGCCCTGAAAGGAGACATTGCCACCGTTTCCCGAGTAGAGTTGGGCCCGGCTGGGAGTTGCAACCAAGTCTCGCTGCTTTACTTATCACCGCAATGTGTTCATAGGCATTAAAAAATGATGAATAAAAACTGTATTCATCGCAAACATGTCTGTATATCATTGCGAAACCACACCTCGGCCACAGCTCGACAATGGGTCTAGCAAGTCGCTATCAACCAGGTTTAACCAAAGCTAAACCACAACAATTTTATTGCGATAGCAATTATATGGACACTCAAAATCAGATTTCTGCCGTCGGCGTCGCCGTCGCCGTTGCCGTCGCCGTCGCCGTCGCCGTGAGGTTCCGTATGACGTCAATGAAGATGAAATCGTTGCCGCGCGCCGAACGCTGTATGTGCGAGTGAAAGGGCGCGAGGGGCGCGCGCTTTCACGGGAGTGAACGCACGGCGGAGAACAAACGCGCGTTCTGCTCCGTGCTCGCTTAAGGGCTGCAGAAGTAGGCGTCTCTTTCCTCCTTTACAATCACCATATATGTAGAGCAAACGGGCCTTCTTCCGACGCGCGAGAGTCCGTGGGGGAGGGGGGGGAGAGGGAGGGAAGGGAGGCGGCGTTTAGCTGCGGCACCAAGTGCCTATTTATATCAGAGGCTCCGGCAACAGTCACCAACGCCGCACGCATTTTGAGCGAACGCGGGCAAAACGCCGACGGCGTCGACAACAGTTCTGCGTGTTGCCGGTGCTGCTGCATGTCCAAGTTTATACACCTGATAAAGCTACTATCATTACTCCGTATAGCTCTCTACAAATTTGCTATCGCAATTGATGCTTCGCCTTTCAGGTGAAACTGCGACAACTTTTTTTAAACCTCTTTGCCTGCGACGCCTTAGGATGAAGAGCAGGTTGTGCATAAGTTCATCTGCCTTTCTCAGATATCTTCCCTAAACTTCTATTAAGTCTTATCCGGAAAATTTTCCCGTATGTTTGGATAAAAGTAATTTGCATTAAGTGGTATTTTATTCGCCGACCGCGCATTCGTAGCTGTATATAATTAACTGTGTTCACTGATGTATCGAAATAACACCACGAACTTGTTCAGTTGTGACTGTCTGTCGCAGTGACAAGAAGACCTGAAACAAAAACGAACTGTCCATTACGAAGCCATCTTCTTCTTCACCTATATAACACAGGTCTCGACAATAATTTACCATGGGCGGCTTGGATGTCTTTCTTTCGACGCACTTCGAAGTTTGATGAAGCGGCCATTTGGATCACCATTTTAACTCGACGAACTAAATTTAACATGAATGCCTAAACTAATGGGAGTCTTTCCAGCGCACTTTTAGTTGTGTGTTACCGCTGTGTTACCGCTGACATTTGGTTCATTGATCTAACTTGTTTTGGCTGTAGGAATTTAATGCTGGTTCAATACAAAAAAAAATTAGACTTGATGTCCTCAGCAGACGGACGAGACAAAAGCGAAACGGCGCTTTGCACGAAACTCGCACGAAACGGTTGCAGCGCGCAACCATTGGCTTCGGCTGCGGTCAGACGATTTGTGGTAAATTCGTGCAGTTGCAGAATGTAGCTCAAACGCAGTTCCAATCCAGCTCAAATCTTGCTCAAATCCGGCGCTTGTGTAGTTCAATTCCAGCACTAATGCAGCTCCACTAACGTGAAACCTGGGGAAGTGCGAAGCAGTGATGCGCTTGTGCTGTAGTAGCACTGGAGGGAGGATCAATCGAGCGCTTGTGGGTTGGTGGCGCCATCTCTTGCGCTGCGCAGGTACCAGTCTGGCGTTTCGGAACCAATTTGAACGAGTTTCTGCTAATTAATGCGCTTAACGCTTAATTATTTCGGTTTTTTAAATTATTCTGAACCATGTTAGGTTATTTTGAACCAGTTTTGATCAAATCTGCACTTCTTTTGACCCTGTTTTGAGCACATGTGTGGAGCGTGATCACGATGGACGCCGACAGCCCGGGCCTCTAAAGTGCTTCGCACTTAAAATTGCAGTTTTGGCAGCGACAGCAAAGTTTGGCGCTGTGCTCGAACTCTTCGAACGGTATACTTATTCAGTGAGTGAACAAGCATACAAAATTGCCGCACGACTGGCCGCTCGAGGCACTTTGCGAGTATTTGCCGGCTTCTTTTACGCTCGGAAAACACTTTTATGTAGCACATATTGAGCAACAAAAAGCTCTATCGGGAGTTTTTCATGTTTCTCTATAATGTTCTCCTTCTCACTTTTCATCTAATTATAATATTGGAGAAGTTGATTTATCAATTAAGACTATGTAATTAGTCGGAATGCAAGAAATGATCTGAGTATCTTCAAGCGACGGCAAACAATATTACCTTGGTTCTGTCTAGCTACCTGGCATTTGAATATTTTCAAATCTTAGTGCATGATAGTTAGGACACCCTGCATAAATATATTTGGAACATCACGGTGACCAGTGGGGTACCCACCGTGGTTGCTTAGTGGCTGTGGTGTTTGGCTGCTAAGCACAAGTTTGCGGGATCAAATCCCGGCCACGGCAGCCGCATTTCGATGCGGGCGAAATACGAAAAAACCCGCGTACTTGGATTTAGATGCACGTCCAAAAACCCCAGGTGGTCCAAATTATTCCGGAGTCACCCACTATGGCGTGCCTCATAATCATATCGCGGTTTTGGCGCGTCAAGTCCTGAAAATTATTTAAAATTAATTAACACGTCATCATACGTCCAAATGTGGGCCGATCCTGCGCATAGTGCCGTAAAAAAAATATTGAGTCCGACGCTCCTCCTACCCCTCTCACGCGAGTGGTGACGCGATGAAGTACGGTGCGCAATGACTCCGCCCCTGTCTCAACCATAACTCGCTCACAAAGACTTTTTCTTTCATCGACTTCAGCTGGAAGTTCAATCGGCTTCTAACTTTTTTTTTCAAGTTCGCGCTTATCAGACTCGCGCCTTTGTGACTCAATAGAGTTATCGGAGCTTGCTGGTTGAGTCTTTAGCCCTTTCCGCTTACGATGTAGTCCATGCTCACCAAGTAAAAATTAACTAACGGCCCGAGCTGACGTTGTTGCAATCCGTGACGTCATGACGTGTTTGCGTCTTGTCTCGCTCACCGACCACCCCTTGGGGTATCGTAAAAGGGCACTGTGCTTTAGCGTTCCTTCAACCTTGCTCAAAACAGGAGCGTGGGCCAAGGAGCGTGGGCCGAACAACACGCTCGTCCTTAGCCAGGAGTGGCATCAATGACAAGCACAGGCAAAGCTTGGAGTAAAAGAGCATTGGCGGGCAATTTCGCGTAATGCTGTCGAGTCATCCTGCACAATTCGCAGCTGCACAGAGTCTTTGATTGCGACACACCATAGTAGGCACTTCGTCGCGAGTAAACGTTAGAGAACAGAGTCGAAAACACAGTCGACAAAATGCAAACGTTATCCGCCAAAAATAATATATAGGCAAGGCGGAGCCCAAAATGTTTCAGCATATACAGCAGCGAGCAAAAGAGATAAGATATTTTGCATTTGGGTCCTGAGAGCTCTTCTGTTCAGAATGCTCGAGCTGCGACATGCCCCACCGCTAGCCAAGGGCAATAGCCTCTTGAACACACACTGCCAACGTACTTTATTCAGACCACATAGACCATCCACTGTGTACAAAATTTGCGTATTCTGAGTATGTATCATAAGGAAACCGCAATATCAGCCAGTAGGGAAAATACGTGCGCACTGGTGAGAGAAATTTTGATTACGGGTTGGGAAGTTGGCCGAAAAAAAAAGGTTAGGCATGAAACGAGAGATGAAATGAGAAAGCGAATAACTCAGACCCATATATTCCCACAACAACTCGGATACGGGCAGCAGTGAGCCCCATGAAATGAGCAAAGTGGAAAGTCGAGCTCTATAGCATCGTCTATAGTCAAAATGACATGCGTCTCTGTGGTGGAGAAAAAATTGCAGAGATGTTCATTTTGTTCATTTCATGGTGCTCACGACTGCCAGTTTCAATGTTTTTGTGCGAGTAGATAGGCCTGCATTCTCTGTTTGCTCTCGTTTTCCAGTCTATTCTTAAATATTGAAGCTGTAGTAGCATGCCAAACGTTTCGTTCGGCCAACCCATGATTAAAATTCATCTCACCCGGGCGCACAGATTTTCACTACTGGTTGATATTACGGTTTTGTAGGGATAATTTAGCGGGGCTGTTTCTGCCTCCCACTCTAAAGTGTGGGTTTGATTCCCGATATTATTTAGTTTATTCCTGTCCTTCCACTCCCCCCCCCCCCCCCCTACCCGCTTCTCGGCTGACCGCGGTTCAGGTGTCAGCAGACTGTTCAAGAGATTATTGCAGTGCGTGTTAAAGAGAATATTGCCCTATTGCCCAACAATAAATAAATAAATAAATAAATAAATAAATAATAAATAAATAATAAATAAATAAATAAATAAATAAATAAATAAATAAATAAGAAGAAAAATTGCACATCACTGTTTGTTGTTGTTGTTTTTTTATTCAGCGCCGTTTTGTTTTCTAAAATGGAGTGACTAGTATAAACATTATCTTTGAAGGTTTCCTTGTTTTGTGTTTATTTGCTACATGGGCGAAAAAAAAAGGATTGCGTAGCACGGTGCGCGCGTTAGAGTCACAGGAGAAGGAACAGAAAGAAAAAAAACTGCTGTTGAATGTCAGTCATTAGGTCGCTGGCACACTTCAACTGTGCTCGCTAGTCGGTTTTCTTTTTATTTATTTATTTCATCGTGTGTCTCTTTTCAGCTTCAAAACGTGCACGCTTTTTGTTCTTCACTTTTCTCTGTCACAACGAGTGCGTCATCAGGCAACGACTTTACCGACAAACTCACTCCTAACGCGTTATGTCATCAACCGACGTCCAGTGGCACTTTCTGATGTTGTCACTCTCCTGTTGGGCCTCCGACAACATGCCGTTCGTCGCTTCGCTCTCTTCCCCAGTCGTCAAGGAAACACTTATGATTTGCAGCTCTGTGGTGAGAGAAGGCTCTCTTTTCTTGTGGGTTTTAGTTTTCGGCTTTGGAAAATGTGCTCCTTCGGTCCTATAGACTAGGTCTATGGCGTTCCAGCCGCCATATTCGAGTTGAACCTAATAAAAAAAAATACTGATGTCATGAGTCATTCGTATAGTTTTGAACGACAGCGTGCATGTAGTGTTTGTTTTCCCGCGCACACAAGTAGTTGGAACACAGGCCTCACGTTCATTTGCGTGGATTAGTCTTTTAGGCGATGTGCGAATAATCAATGGCACACGCGCGAGTTTGTACGGGCGATTTGGTGCTGGAAGCTATATATTCGCGGGCACTTCTGAAGATGAAATCTCATAAGCACCGTGACAGCTGCGGTGCTGGGGTGTTTGTGTTGTCACCTGTCGCCTCTCAACCCACCAATTTCGTTACGAGCCTCCCAGCTTTCTTTTTGGAGCAGGGTATTTTGTATGCCCCAAAATGACAGTTCAGTGGTGAGGAATACCATAATACCCTGCTGTGATTTTTTGTGTGGTTGGATTGATTGATTGACATCTATTGATGCGAACGAATACGCTGACTAGGACTACTCGTTTTTCGATGTCCGTGGTCTCTTGAGAGTAATTAGGTTGTATTAATGAATTTATTTATTTATTTATTTATTTATTTATTTATTTATTTATTTATTTATTTATTTATTTATTTATTTATTTATTTCCATACCTCCAAGGCCAGATGGCATTACAGATGGGTGTGGTAGCATGAAAACAGTAGATAACAATAAAATTCAAAAGAAATATTCTAATCTGGCCGTCACTTAACTCACGACATTTCGAAATCAAGGGGACTAGGAGGAGGCCAGAGCATGGCGGAAGAAATTCGTACAGAAGAAACAACTTGTTGACTATGTTGTGTAGTTGGTAACCCCCCCCCCCCCTCTTCCCACCCTCATTTATCTGGCAGATATGAAAAACGTTTTCTCTCAACACGAGGTTACAAATGGAATGCGTTTGCAGTTCTACTATGCGTGTGTTTCACAACCAAATGCTTTCTTTTGACTGTATATAGATTACCAGCAGAAAAGATGCCAGAACAAAAAAAAGAATAATTCGCCGCGCATTCTCTCCATTTAGGACTGCTTCTTGTCAGTGCGAACAAACGACGATAGCCGTATTACCTACAGAGTGCCCCGAGGTAAATTGAATCCAAAACAAGTGAAGAACACAGCAACTGTAAGGCGATATTGGGCTAATACGCGAAACGCCATTCGTCTGGCGTCAGTAGCTCTATAAAAGGGTAGAAGGTGTCTGCAGCAGTATATGTAGAAACCTGCACAGAAGAAGGAAACCCCGTAAGTAGGCTTTTCTCTTTCATCTACTTGTATATGTTATCGCCTTGCAGTTCAGGTGTTCTTCACAGGCTCTGGGTTCCTTTATGTTGGGCCCCCCTTTAGTTCGTGATAGGTAAGGTCTCCGTACCTTCGCTATACTCCGGCACGTTAGCCATATTACTTATTTAGTTCATTACATTCGGAGCTGACTCAACGCTTTCCTTGGCTTAGTACGAATCAGTCTTGCTTGGTTTGTGTTAGGAATCCTTCCGCAATCTTCGTAAGATTATGCCACGAATGTCTCAAAAACAAGTTTGCTGAATGGGGCACATTAAAGAACGCTCTTTCAATGCACTGCGACCTTTCCTGTGTATTTTCGCTTTCCACAAATCATGACCGCTCGCGACTGCAAGTTTGCCATGCGCAAAATGGCCACAAACTAACGCCAATAATACTTTGGTATGAAATTTTACGCCGGTGAGGAACTTCGCCTTCGTCGTTGTAACATCAACTGCATTGTAACATAACTGCGTTGTTAGAACTTACGGTTACCTAAAATGAACATCACGGACTCTATTTTCATCAAGACTTCAATAAGAGGTTGATAACTTTGTGTGAATGAAACATCTGGAATACGTATCAAGCATGTGTAGCCATGTATACCATCTAGGATCATGTAGATTCAAATACTATCGAACAAATAACAGTTGGCTCAGATTAGTTTTTGTACAACAGAGACGCTTCCACGCGAATCGTCTGGCCTACTAGTTTAGCACAGTTTACCTAAGAACTAAAGAAAATTCCGCACATCAAAAACAATTCATTCCGTTGCTTCCATGGCAATTTTCCAATTTTCCAATTTTCCAGTCAAACTTTTGACTACCGAAACACGTCGTTATAAGTACATAAAATTGGGTGAATGCATTCCCGCAGAGTTCATCTGTCACACCTGCAATCATGTGCGCTTTAATCCGGAATAGCGTCTGCGTGGCCACGGGTAAATTCAAGGCAGCCAACTGCAGCTTCAGTTCAAGTTTCGCCATATACCAAGGTTTCCAGAGACCACAGAAACTAACGCCATTGGGCCGTTCCCGCCGTATGGCGCCTCAGAATGACGACATTCCAACTCTACATCGGCGGCTGCGGCAGCGTCGTTTCCCCATCCGCCATTTAGGGCTTTGTGACGGGGCGCCGAGCACTGTGTATCGTACAAGGCGGCGCAGGGCCCGGTCGGATTGTGGTTCCTCCCCACCCGCACTCATCATTGTCTTCGAGGTGGAACGGCCGACGGCTACAAAAACTGCCCCCGAAGACTCTCAATGTGCGCTGCGGCGCGCGAGGAAGGCGGAGTGGCTTTACAATGAACGCAGTGACGGGCTGGCTTCGAGAGTTCATTAATTAAACGACCGTTTTCCAGCGCTCCAGTCGTTCGGAAAGTGGCGTTCTCTGTGCGCGGCAGGGAAGCTTTCCGCGAAACAAAGTTTAGTTTAGGGAGTGAAGTTCTGACTCCTACTGGAATTGTCAAGCTAGCGACGGTGCAGTTTGGCATTCAGCCTGCTGTCTCACATAACTGTGTGTGGGTGACTTTCTTTGCCTCGTGTCCTTTATTACTATGATCTCTTGTTTTACTATTATTATTACCTTTTTGCCGACATTGTCTGTTTCTTTATCAGGCGTCAGTAAATGTAGGGCTATGGTCGATTTCATCGTTCAGTCTTGGTTTGTATGGGCGACGGTGGAGACGGGCACCCAAAGGTATATGACTTCCGTAATCGCTCGGCAACTGCTCTGGCGCGTGACCCTTTTTTTTAAAGAAAATGGACGAGAGACGTCGTACAATATTGGAACGACCCGGCGTCAACGTGAGCGGCATATAAGTGTAGAAAATTCTTCCAGATGGGGGCCAAATTTCAGCAAACTGCAGATCATAGACAACAAATAGCCTCGTTGCCTTGCATTTCCTACATCGTTCCTTACTTCAGGTCTCCCTTTTCGAAAGAACGTCACCGAAAAAGCTAGTGACGCGCTAATAAAAAAGAACAGAAACAACGGAAGCGATGGGCTACAATGACATATCCCATACTTCCAATCAAACCAGAGGCGACGACATCAAACTTATAAATAAGAAAGGATTCACAGGCTTTGCGACCATAATTTCAACGCAACCCAGATTCAAGTAACATGATTTTGACCTTATCAAATGAGTGGTCAGGCAGGTGGCCGTGTTTTCAGAAGGGCAAAATTGGCAACATGTTAGCGTGGCATTCATGATTGTTAAAGCGCAATCTAAACGGCACCTCTGTTTGTCCAATGAACTGTTTTTTGCACAGCGTACACCCGTGAGCAAAAGTATACGGACCACAGGGTCGCTGAAAAAGCTGAATTGCTTCGTAATAACAAGCATAAACTGCAATTGACGAGTACACTGAGAAGTTCGCAATGGCAAGTTTGGAGTGCAGTCCTCAATTTCAAGTTGCGTTCAGAGGCAGAGGAAAAAATTGGCTTTATCGCGCAACCCCTGGTCCGTATAATTTTGCTCACGGGTGTACATTCAAGCATACACGCGGTGTTCCAGAGAACAATTTCAACATTTTTTTTAATTGCCTGTGGCAGCCGGATAGCACAATTACAGTCCACGAACTGTATTACTCGAAGAGGCGGACATTACTTGCAGAAAAAATTGAAATGCATAATTGAACAAGTAAGAAAAATTCACCAATTCAGTTCATAGGTAATTATCTTATGGCACATATTGCAATTTACAAATTCGAGCGGGTGAGACTGCAAGGCATATCCACTTGAAAAAAATTGCGTGAATGACAGCATTTACGAGATATGCGCCGTCAAACTTGCCTTAAAAATGCACTGTCATTTCACTTGCATTCTTAACAAAACGTCGTTTTTTTATCGGCGCTGCGGCCGATAGTGGCGCCGCTACCAGCTATTCGCTTACTTTGACAATCATCCTTGATGTTTTACGGCAGCTCACGAACGGCGTTCCATGTCATGGTGGAGTGCTCCGCAAAACCATTCCCTCCCCTGCCAATCATCCTCCACCCCCTCCGCAGCAAGCACCTGTGGGACCAAGCCCTCCGCGACGGGCCTCCCGAGGTCAGCCGGGCCCTAATCCAACGGGCCAGTGAGGTCCCTGAGATCGTCATAGGGAGCCCGGACTAGGGACTCTCCCACTCTCTTCCTTCTCCTATGCGCAATAAAAAGTTTCACTCTCACTCTGCAGCGTTTTGTTTCATTTAGGGAGGAGCCAAATTCACAAAGATGTTACTTCGTAAGTGCATGCTGTTACCTATGGGCGGCCGCTTTCGCTGATAGGATGGAGAAAAGAGAGGGGTGGGGAATTTAGTCAGCGTAAGCACCAGCTTACACGGAATAAGGGTTTTTTAGTGACTACGTACCCTGATTTTATCTGACTTTCGAGTGAATGGAAATAGTGCGGCTTTCTCTTTTTTTTTTTTCGATACCCCTTGTTTACCCGGTACGTCTACTGGTGAATATAAGGTATTTATTTATTTATTTATTATTTATTTATTTATTTATTTATTTATTATTATTTATTTATTTATTTATTTATTTATTATTATTTATTTATTTATTTATTTATTTATTTATTTATTAACTTTCATTGACGTAAGCTAGTAATGCAATTGCCATACCTTGCCTTGTAGAGCTGATACGGCATTCCAACCTTGGCCGTTTGCAGCCAGCACAACTGCACTTTACGAAATCGAGTACATTTCTCATTGCGCGGCGTGTAATTGTAGGACTTCCCTTGCGACTAAACTCCACAATAGGTTCATGTACCTGGATGTCCCCAGCCACGATTACTATTCAAGCCGGAAAAGTACACACGAGTAAAATATACTTTGCATTCAAGCCTCTGAAATCACAAGGGCTAAAGAAATTGATGTTTGGTTAAATGAGATTTTTAAGAAATTAGTTTCAAGGAAATTCACAATAACGAAAGAAGTAAGGTCAAAAGTGTCAATAACAGCGCTAAACACCAACATTTCGACATGGTACGACTTTTTGCGAGACTAGCGCGTTACGATAAACATGATACCAGAGTATTGCCGGTAAAATTTTATCTTACCTACAACGTTCTTTGCGACTAAGCCAAGTCTCCGCACACAAAATGCAATCCTCTGAATCATAAACGCCGCGGAACGGAGCGTGAACTGGAGGACGTTCTTGTTGTGCTCTTGTTCATGCAAACCAATGAGTTGAGGTATACAAGAATACGACGCAACGCTTAACAAAAGGTTTAGAAAATACACTTCATGAGGTAAAAAAGCTCGACAAGCGCTGCTTATTCTGTTACTCTTTCGCGTGTGTATTACATTCCGTTAGATACGAGTACATCGCATCGGGGGTTCTTCGGCGCTGTTCGCGTGTGCGAGCCTTATTGCCGGACATGTTTCTTCAGATTGGTGACGTCATTTTCCGGCAGCTGCCGGGCCTCTTTTGGGTCCCTGATCCCGCAACGGACAACCCATCTGTCGCGCCGGCACAGGGCCGGTTCTATTCTTTTTTATCTTCACTTTGACGGTATCCGAGCACACGGGTCAAGAACAGGATTAGGCAGAAAAAAAGTATGCGAAATCAGACGAAAGGCGATGCGTTCGGAAGCTTCCGACGTTGTGAGCGCTGAATCTGGCTGGCTCCCGGGAGACTCAGACGACATATGATACGGGCACACATACGCCTAACGGCTCGAGGGAGCTGACACCCCGGGGTTATTGGCAGCCGGGCTTCCGACGTCGCCGCGGATGATAGAGCACTGAAAGAGCGAGACGCGGTAGAGAAGCTGGAAGCGAAAGAAACGGGAAATAAAGTTAGCTGGCCTGACAGAAGTGTGATGCAAAGTAGCCAGCACAAAGCAAAAGGCCGGACTCGACGCCACTCGGCTGTCTCCGATAGGTTTTGAAGGGGTGTCAAAACTCACGCTCCACGTGATATCTCATGTCACTCTCTGTTCCTTTAAGTGTATGCGCACGTTTTTTTTTTTTTTCTTTCTTTAAAGGTTCATTTATCGAGCTGGAGGAGACAACATAACGAATTTCTTGTCGTTTCATCATAGTTAGCGTTATGAAAGCTTCTGCAGCCATTGGGGCTTGCAAGTCCTGCTCGACAACCATCGACAATCTTCATTTTTCTTTCTCACTTTTCTTTTTCTTGGACAAATGAATGGGGAGGAACGGGCTGAGAACATATATTTTTCTGAACGAAATATTTCACGGCAAGTAAGGTTTGCCTAACGGGAACCATTATAGCACGTACACTAAACGCAACTTACTAGTTACATTAAATGGAGATAAAGAAAGAAAAGGGAGAAAAGTTGACGAGACTTCGTCCAATCTGTCTACCCTCAACCGCGGAGAAAGATGGGGGACTGAAAAAGAGAAAGACTTCAGGGCGCATATTCACAAAAACATTCTTGTGCCAGAACCACTCATAAGGGCGCGTGCCATCCAATTGTGATTTTTGTCATGTTACAAGCAAAAACGGCCGCCCATTGGAAAACATGAACTGGAAAGATTTGTGAATTCAATCCAAGATCAGTCACACGCACTAGACAAGACGCAGCGTTTCTACAGTCACGCACTCAAGTATGTTACATTCAGATTCTGCAAAAGTGCTTGTGTGACTTACGCTTACATCAATCAGCGCAGAAACTCGCAAACTATTACGTGAGGCATGCTCACGGAGCGCTACGGATGAAATCTAGGGGTGTGCGAATAGTGATTTTTTAGGCCGAATCGAATAGGAATCGAATTGGCCAGAAGCAAATCGAATACTTTTCGAATAATGAATAGCCGTTATCACAATTATTATAAAACGATGTTTACATCCCAGTACACTTAAATTTTGCAAGTTTCTGTCAAAACATAGTACATAATGAAGCGCTGCTTCATTGCAGTCAAGACTTAGTACATGAATGTTCTTACGTGTGGTTATTAGTCCATTTTTGTGATTTTTGACAACTTTCTGAGGACAACTATCATGTAAGAGAAGAGGAGTAGCCGGCGCCACATATAGGCACCAACATCTCCTTAAATACATTTATTTTAAAAAAGCGCTGCTTATTAAAAGCACAAATGAAACATTAGAAGCACACAAGTAGTCTTTTCGTATGCACAGGACTCCTCAGAAAGCGCAAATGATCCCTGTCGCGCCTGTAATGTAGGGCTACCTAAGTGACGTAGCCTGCATCACTACGCAAGTTCTCATGTTTTATGTCTATACTATGCCCGCAGGGTCTGAAAGCTTACCGTTTTTTTTTTTTGCTCAAACTTTATGTTTATTTGGGCGCAGTTCACATTGTGAATTATTCGAAAAGTATTCAAAAAATATTCGCAGTTACGTATACTGACTATTCGATTCGAAGGCCATCTTAGAAAAAAAATGGCTGAGGTTTAACTCTTGTAAACCTAGTTACCACGAGCGAAAGGTCTGTTTGGCTTGGTTTTTCAAAGACGATGCACACAGTGTTTCATTAATGCACGCTTCCGCACTTGCTAAGCTTCACTATAACGTGCTAATCTGGCCTCCCTTTTCTCCGGTGTTTCAGCAGCCAACTATGCCTTTGCTTGAGACTTCGCAGCCTGCCATCTAGTTATATGTACTGGATGATTGGATTCGGCCTGTCGCTTGCACTCAAGCGCGCGCACAGACGGCCCAGCCGGCACGCCATCCATGGCGAGACTTGAGCGACCAAGCGCCGGCGCAGCAGCCTTTAAGTCCTCGCCTAGTCACGTGGTACCGCAGCGGCGAGGCTCCGAGTGAGCGCAGCTGCGACGCCTCTCCACAGTGGCGGATCACGTGGCATGACGTCACACTTGCCAGACTTGTGCTATGGCGGCTCGCGCTCCGGTGGCTCAAGGTCATTGCGACGCGATGAATGACCTTGCGAGATATGGCGTAGTAGAGCTTTTGCTCTGACAATGTTTTCACTCTTACGATGGGCGGTACCGGTTCTTATTAACTACTTTAGCGTGCAAAACCATTTTTAAATACGGGCCACTGAGTTCTAGTTGAAAAATAAAACATTTACCAGCACTTTACGACAGAACACACATCCTAGAAACACAATTGGGACGACGGGTACCTAGTTTCTAACTTCTCCTTGTAGCGCACTAGAATTACAATCCTCGCATTATCCAACTGGTGCAGAGACACCCGAATGACTTGGGTTTTTTACTCAGGTTGCTTCACAGCAACAATCTAAGAACTTAACGACTGTCTACCAACCGACAGTCCGTCTTACATGTTTAAAATCCAGCGTCAACGAAATTTAATAACGAGGTTCAAACTCTTTCACGCTGTTTGAAATCTTTAAAAAATTCGGTCGGGTGATGACCTCAAAAGAGATCTGGTGAAGGGATAGAAGCGTAGGCTTCGTCGTGCAGGCACAACTTTCTAACAAAATGAACGCTAGGGAGATTGGAACACATTAGCTGCCGGCTAGAAATACACACATGGAAAAAGGAAGTGGCGGACTTGCCTGGTGCATTATTGAGAACTTCCAGACCCGTGAGCGAGCACGGTTATTTAGCGAGTTTGTGGCTGCAAGAAGTCAGCCGTATCGCTGCAGCAAGTCAGTCGCGGTACTAATTTTGTTCAGCTTAAGGGATAATGAAAGGGCAAAGGCAACCTGGTATTGTAACATAAACAGCTGCTTTTAGTTCATGCAGTGAAAAAGTTCTAACAACAACAATGCCTCACTTTTATCTCAATGCGCTGATAAAAAGCGCTAATAAAAAGTGCTGATGGAAACAGGCTTCATTTCTCTCTCAATGACCGCTTAAGTTCTACCGTCCCAGATAGCGCTGTAGCGTCCTCTTCAATATGTATGCCGGTGAGAAGAGCAAAACAAATAGCTGGATAGATATGAACTTCACACGTGGCGCAGTAGTACCTGATAATAAGGACATCGCACCGGAAGCTGTCACATAGTGCTTTTTCGGACAAGTAAAAAATAAGAAACGCCACTTTTATTTCGTGAACTTGGAAGATGCTGCGCCATGCACTGAGGCTACGCTATGTAAGCTGTGTTATCACGTACTGCTTTTATTGCGTTAGCATCAGGACCGCCAAAGTGAAAAATGAAAGAAATGCGCATGTGCGTGAAATGTAGGAAGCCGGTCACGTGGTAGAGGTGACCGGCTTCCTACATTTATCCCTACATTATCCCTACAAGGGATAAGGAAGCTTACAAGAGCGTGTATGTGTTTAGGCGTATAATATTTTTTAATATCTGTTTAGGCGTATTATATATATATATATATATATATATATATAAGTTGTTTAATTTACAGGGGAAGGCAAGAAGGGAGAGGTCGAACTCTTTGCGGAAGTGTTACCCTGCGAGCAGCCAGAATAGGCCACGTACGTAAACGCTGGTGATGCACCTGGCTTATCAGCGGTTCTTCTGTATATTATAGAAACATTGAAACTGCCCTGACGAACACAGTTCCACTCTCGCAACTGTTGGCGTAAATAAACTTCTACTTTTCGTTTAGGACAACGCCTCTATATTGTGCCATCATTTCTTCAAATAATAAATGGCGCAATCAACTCCTACCTTCTCCCGAGATATTTATACATATACACAGGTTGTCCCTTTTTAGCTGCCCCAAACATTTAAAATTGCCCGCGTCAGATAGCCCAATTCTAACCCTTGATCTAAATTACTCGGTGAGGCAGCCATTACTTCTACGAGAAATCAGAATGCTTAATTCAAGAGCTAACATAGCTACGCCAATTACCTTTTTAATTAATTATGTTATGGCGCACATTTTAATCTAAATTGAACAGTGGCACCTGCACAGTCCCGTATCTACAGGGACCCATGTCGGCGAGAAAGAGGTTCGTCGCATATATGTTGGTCTGACGGTTGGTTTCAAATCCTGTTCTTTCAACCCAGCAGCCCGATGCGCTACCCATTCGAACATGGACTACCCAGCTACACACGTGGGAAAACGGTTAGAGACAAACATATATGGATATATGCATACATGCATGCATAAGTAGCTGGATACATAGCCCCGGAAAGTTTGTGAAATGCCCTAACTACGGCTAACGCATACGCATTAAAAGAATCCGTTTTGACGACAGGCACTGGTGCTAGCGCTGGCTAAGAGAACGCTTATCGAAACAGAATGAGAAACTTGGTTCCTTCGGTGTAAGTTGGCTACAGGCTCACTGCGTTGGAGTACGCTATATATATCCCCCATGTTTTCTCATCTACCTGACTGCTTTTTGCGCACTTTTACTTGCTGTCTATTGTCAGCGATCCCAACCCAACACAATGTTGTTATTGGTTTTTCTCGATATTGGTATTACGATGCGTTTACGACACGAAAGTGTTTCAAAACTCCCAATCTGTACATAAAGCGCAGGAATATAAAATAGGTATACGTAATGCAAGACAGGTGGACACAATGACATTGCATGTTTTAGCGGACCTTGCTGGCGCATTCATTTATCAGAAACCTTTTCCAATGTACAAGGCAGGACAAACTATAGGGTACGAAATTTAACACAGAAAGAAATTCTCCGTGAACTAAAAAGTGAGCCTGATGGAAGAAAACAAAACTGGACAGATTTTCGAAAGACAAAGACTTGACCCGATTTACCACTTAATTTGTTCGCAAGATTCGGGCATTTGTGTTTCAGGAAGCATCAGCGGTTGTGAAAGGCGAAGGCGAGTAAATTTTCCTTCTCTGGTTATCACCTCCAGTGGCGATTTACGGTGATTACCAGTCGTTGGGAAATTTGCCCACTTTGTGTCATGTCTGTATCTAACCTCTTTCACGCCACAACTTGAGCCACTGAGCATGCACCACTGGGTCCGTGCCCGAATAGACCACATAGGACCATGGTTATGTGCAACTAGGTATGTGTCCCCTGGGTATCTGCCCATTCTTGCTCAATCCCCTAAAATAAATATCGGCCATATTCTTCGAAAACAGCCTTTAAGATTTAAAATTTAGGAACAGTTCTCAACATCGTACGCAGCGGCAAGCCACGCATCTCGGAGGCCACGCCCAAACTTTGCAACCGCGCCGCCAGGTGGTGCAGCGTGTCCGGAAAGAAATGCGATAGAGAAGGCCGGCTGCTGTACGCGCATCATGCGTGACGCGCTTCGGTGGTGGAAATACGGATTGTGGCGGCATTCCTTGAATGCTAATCGCATTAACATCGACATTACCGTGAAATGGGTTCTGTCGGAAATGTTTTATAGGTTCCTATAGCTGCTTTATTATTCATTTCTACTGTTCTCAAATGAACGTAGGAAAAGACATGAACATCTGCTATGAAGCTTGCCGTGCTCAAGCTCGTGCTGTTACAAAAGTCGAGTTTAGCGGTTTTTCTCTAGATGTAGACGGCGTCTTTATCCATACTCCGGAAACCAAGGCCACTCGATAGTTTTACTTACTGATATGTCTTCCACCATTTTGCCTGCCCAGATCACTACTTTGTTTTTCAGTCACAGTTTCTTATACGAAAATAATTTCACCTGCCGTGCCCAGCAGCCGAGATACGGTTCAACGAGACATTACGTTCTACATTATTCCCTAACTTGCATTTATTATTTCATAGTACACGTGTGTAATTTTTAAATAAACCTTGTTTATTTTGGCAGTCTTTAAATTTCTTTACTTCAAGTGTCATCAATGCGATAGGTCAGGCTAGCTGGTCTTCCAAAACCAAATTCTTTTAGCACGCATAGAACAAGGACACGAAAAATACAGGCACTAACTTCTAACAAAATTCTATTACTGAGAACTGAGGTTTCTGCACGCTAAAAAAGAGTTTGGTAACACAAGTCTCATAACGGGGAAGTGTTATTTTTTCAATAACTTGCATGTCTCGCTGCTGTAGTCGTCACGTAGTGCGCTCAATTCACACCGACAGCCCAGTGTGAACCATTCCTCCAAATTCACCTCATGTGCATAGCACAAGAAACGGCCTTCATGGTAAGAATGACTGCAAAAACTGCGCAATACTTCTAGCATCATGATCCAGAAAGGCGCGAATTCGATGATGCCTGTGTAGCTGAATATATGGACCCGAATTCACTAAGCGTTTCTTTAGTAAGTTAAGTTTCCCATTGGCCGGCTGTATGGTATGGTATGATAAAACTTTATTACGGTCCCTCGGAACGCGCGTCAGCACGTAGCGGGTCGGCTGTGTTCGCTTATAATATGTGCATCATCAGTATTTGCTGGAATTTGCTAGTACGCACAATTCTAGCGCAAGAGGTTTTTGTGAATATAGGCCCAGTTTTGTTATAATCCCAGCCATGAGATTCCCCCACTTTTCCAACGAAGGAACCATTATGAAACTACAAACTATTCCTGGTTTTTGCTCCTTTGGCCAAGCCGCGAATAAAAGCAACCACACCAGGCGCAAATGGAACTCTACATGGAATATTATCGAAACCGGAGTGAAAAGGTGCATAAATCATCGAGCGAAATCCCTGCACCGGAGCAATAAAAGCCTCCCAACGCTAGTGACAGACGCGGAATAAAAAGAAAGGAGGCCTAGGAGAGGTCTCGTCTATCTTGCTTCCGAGTCTGTATGTCGTACGCAAGAAATAGAAATAGATCTGCAGCAGCCGTGCTTCTGAAGCCAGCCAAGCAGGGATAAGTACAAGATATTTTCTTCCTCCCTCCTTCACTCTGTTTTTTCTTCACTGCCAGCTCTCACTCCGGTTTTGGTATCGGCGCACACCACTACCACGCAGGGCTTACTAAAGGAAAGAACTGAAAGTCGCGGCCGAATCGGCAGGGCACGAAGTAAGGGAAAAGGTAGCGGAGATTAATCTGCGCGCTTTACATTTGAATAGCTTGCTACGGCGCTGACGACTTATTTCGATTGATGACGCGCAAAGATGTCGTAAATCAGGTGGAAATCAAAAAGCAGGAATGATGAAAACGAAAATTGTGCGGCTCAATTTGTTGAGACTTTTCTGCAGGAAGGTGTACTACCGTTCGCATATTTGGTGACGTTTCAACTGATCTTGCAATGTGCCTTCTTGTGTCATTTGGGCGTGAGCACGACTTTTTTTTTCTTTTTTAGATAAGTGTCCACAATTTTTTTTTTCAATAGTGCCACAATATCTCTAACAGCCGTTGCTATGTGCTCTTCATCAAGGAAGCACCACTACGGCCTGGCCTAGCTACATTAAGAGAAAGCCTTACCTCGAAAAATAATATCTGAAGACACAGCAACGAAGAAATCACTTTGCTCAGCATCCGCGGCGCAGGTCTTTATAAGCAAAGAGGTGTCTTAAAGGCAAAGTTATAATGTACTGACTGTTACAGGTTGTGATGACAGGTTCTTTGTTTTAATGATTCAGGCGATTCTCTGAGCCTCCGACAACCCAAATGAGGACAAAGTCGTTTGTTGGAGAACACACACAAACTTTTAATGAAACTGAAAACGAAAAGTAACCCATAAAATAAACCCTTTAAAAAACACTCAGAGCACACTCATATTAATAGCACACAAGTTCGGGCTGAGCACGTGTATATGGGCGCGTAATAGTTCGCAGGGGATGGGAGGCGGCGAAACAACGAAAGACGCGGCGTTCATCTCGCCAAAGGTCGGTGTATGGGACCTTTCGGCAGGCTACCAGAGCGCGGCAGCTCTGGCTTGGAGAGAGAAGGCAGGTGGCTTGGCGGCACGGGCAGACGGCGGCGGCGTTCTGGCCAGGTATCATGGGTGTGGAACTCGGGCCCGTAGCCTGACTGCTCACGTTCTGCCCACGGGCGCAGAAGCTCGCCAGCCTCGAGCAGCAGTTCACGATCGGGTAGAGTGGCGACGTCCAGGAACGGGTTGGCAGGAGGCCCCGGTCGGGTGAAGTCCTGGTGGCTCGGCTTCGGAACCCGACGTACGGCCCGTCTTCAACTCCTGTTCCGGTGGCCGACCTTCTCCTGGCGTGGCTTCCTGGAACTCGCCCCTCTTCTGCCAGCGCATCTCGCTTTTCTGCCACTCTGGCCGATTCGTCGTTGCTCATTGGCCGCTCGAAGCTTCGTGGTCTCTTGCCATTGGATGCATTTTTCATTTGTTTTTAACGCGATAGCGTTAAGGGCCCCGCGTCGCAGAAAATCCGGCGTTGGTGTCGGCGTCGGCTTTGGCGCCCGCGGCCGAAAAAATCATCCCCAACCACGCAGGCCCTCCAAATATGTTTAGGTATGCCACACCATTCTATCATTAATGTTGCTCATACCTTGTCTTGCATTCTTGGCAAAGAATCCAAGACAAGGTATGAGCCCGCTCGGAAATTTGAGAATGACAATCCACAAACAAATGTCATGAACCAAAACACCCACAGCGCATGCCTTTTATGTTAAATCTTCTCAGACTGAAATATTAAAAGTACGAAACAAAAACGGAAACCTGAAAATTATGCAATTTTTTTTGGCGTGGATGTGCAATATCTCCGGGATCGCCCCACGCAAGAGGCCGCGTTTCTACCAGAAAGCTTAGGGAGCCTACATGCAACTAGGGAGCCTACATGCAACGCCGTTACCATTACGGTTGCTTAAGGTGCAGTTGTCGGGAAGCGTGAGAAGCAGTCAGGGATGTTTGAATTCTATTGCGTTCCACTCTTAAAAGCGAAGGGTAAGCGTCCTCCAATTTTTTTTTCGTCTTGCGCCGGCATGTTCACGTGCTGGACGGTCGTCGACGTTGTCGTTTTATTGCGATAGCAATTAGTATGGACACTTCAACCGGATTTCTGCCGTCGGCGTCACCGTCGCCGTCGCCGTGAGGTTCCGTATAGATTCCAAGGGCGATAAAATCGTCGCCGCGCGCCGTATGCGCGAGCGATAGCGCGCGGGGGACGCGCACGTTATCACGGAGAGCGAACGCATGGCCGAAAGCAAACGCGACCGTCGCGCGAAAGGCCGTTGGGGTATGGGAGGGAGGGAGGGAGGCGGGGCGACGCTGTGCTCTGGCACCAAAGGAGTATCTTGCAATCGGGTGTAAGGGGCACTTGCCACTCAATCTCTCACGCGAAAGCAAGAAAGCGGGAAGGCAGCGCGGGAGGGAGGGGGGGGGGGCGCAGCTCCTACTCTGCCAACAACTCCGTTCGTACTTTGCCCGGCTGTGACCGTCGCCCGCACGGTCTCTTATCTCCACACGGCTCTGACCTTTGTATGCGCTGTGCATCCTCCGCTCAGTTTCCCTTGAAGCGATAGACCGCACGAACCTTATCCGCTGTGGCGGCTGCGATTGCTGCCAGCGTTTTGACAGTCGTTGTCTGCGGTCATTCAGTGTGATCTATTCATGTTTGCTTGTGCGCGCTGACACCACACTTGTTAATTCAGTTTGTAAGCGGATGTGCCCAAGTTTATGCAGCCGATAAAACTACTATCCCTACTCCGAATATCTCTGTACTAATTTGCTATCGCAATTGATGCTTCGCCTTTCGGGCGAAACTGCGACTTTTTTCAACCAGCACGGAATTCGCCTCCGCGCGCGCACTCCTTGTCGTCTGCTTCACATTCATCTTAAGTAGCATGCTAGGCGCGTAACCAGGCAACCCTCTCCAGTTGATTAAAGCCCCTCCTCTCTCTCGCATATAGGTTTGTGCATCCCAAGTGCAGTGTAAACTCTCGTACATTGTGCACTTGAGAAGCAGTGTAGGCCTTCTTTACAGATAAGGGATTAACTAGAAGCGGGTATATGCCAGAATCTGTTACCGCGGAACAAACATTTAGAGCAAGAGCGCTTAATCTCAATCTAAATCACCTGCTGTCTGCACAGCCCGCGCTGGCCCACCAAGTTGTGGTAGGGCAGGTGACGGCCAAAGCCAAGGCGAATGAATACTGGTGGCAATTGCATACTGGCGGCAATGAGTTCAGGCTGAGCATTATATCGTTGCTGTTCTTTCCGCCAGTTCCCGAGCGGTGTCACCGAACGCCGCTGCAACAACACGCTGTCGGAGCACTCTCCTTTTATCACCGTTACCAGATTATATATATATATATATATATATATATATATATATATATATTGAAACAGAAGCAAAAGCCGGAGCACTTCTCTGTCGCTGTCATGAATAAATAGACCTCAAAACGGGAGCACCTACCCGACTTTCTTGTAAGTGCCGATGCCAGCAGTAAAGATTGTATTAATTCTGTGTACTACTTGAAAGCAAATTAGAGGAAGAAACCGAAAACGTTCATATTAAACACTTATGATATAAAGGTTATAAACAGGGATAAGGTGCCTCAGGAAGGCTGGCCAACGTTTCGATAGGATGACCTATCTTCGTCAAGGCGGCCTCGTCATGCTACGGCGGTTAGTTTTAACGGGTTAGTAGAGTGACGTCATGGTGATGTCAGTGGCGGCCGACTGTTAAGGGAGAGACTGAAAAGAAAACGAGCGCTGTCTTTTCACTGCCTCTAGGCGTGATTTCTAAGACGAGACAGCGCCCGACAGGGCTCATTTTCTTTACTCGTCTTAGAAACCACGCCTACAGGCAGTCGAACGACAGCGCTCAGTTTTCATTTTAATCTCTCCCTTTTCAGCCAGCCGCCACTGACATCAACGTGACATCACTCTACTAACCCGTTAAAACTAACCTGCTGAGGATGACGAGGCCGCCTTTGACGAAGATAGGTCCTCCTATCGAAACGTTGGCCAGCCTTCCTGAGGCACCTTATCCCTGTTTATAACCTTTACATCACGTGTGCTACTCCATCTGTCAGCCCCCTTTTTTTATATTAAACACTTAGTCTGTAAAAGATAACTTCAACATTTAACTTTTCTTTGGCACAACACCATTCACATAACTGATTGGGGGACGGATGTAAATAAACTATTCCCATCTCTGTGAAAAACACAAACCTTCCGCGGCCTCTGCTCGATGGTGCATACACGTATAGCCTCGAGTTCATGGATGAGATAGCTATACCGTGAGAACAATCAAAGCTGTGCTGGTCTTTCAAGGGAAACTTCGGCTGGTGATTTGATTATTTCTATTACGAGCGTAACATAGGACAGCAGTCCTGAAAGCCGTTCCAGCAGCGGTAAAATGCCCGCAAAAACTAACTCAGCTGCTCGCGAATACCGCTTGCTCTTCTCTTTAAGTGAATATATCGCTCATTTTGCCACGATTAGTCATAGCAGCAGGCACCTACAATCCTTGCAGCATCCAATTATCGCGGTGATAATTAATTTTTCACGGCTAAATTCAGGGAGAACCTTCCGCCCTTGCCTGTGCTCTGCATAAGCTAATAAACGTTGGCAGTGGACGGCTGTTTCCCGTGTGAACCAATTATTCTCTGAAAACTGCATAATAAGTTTTCTCTATGACAAGGATTTACACGGCGAAAGCAAATATTCTATAGACTACAAATGGAAAAGTATTTCGGGGTGTAGAGGCTGCTTGTTTCTGTAACAACCATTATATGCGGTGAATTTGAATAATAATAAAGTTTTCGAGCTAGACTGGCTCAAAGGGTGAAGTGCACAACAAGGCATTCATGTTCATTGCCTTACCACGTCATCGACATGATGTTACTATATTTCACTACGAAACTAGAGCTGGTTCTTCAGTGTCCCTTCTTTCTTATTGGTGTGTCTGTTCAAAAGCGCTAGCCAGAGCTAAACAAAATGGGCAGTTTAAGCTTTCCCCCATTACTTTCTCCCAGTCGACAAAAGTGTTCCCAAGGTAACCTTCAGATAATGCATGTTTTATAGAATTTTCAGGCCTAAATAAATGTAATGGCCTTGCGAACTACCTTGTTGCTACCCTACGCTGTGGAGAGAAGGGAGGGGGAGGTAAAGTGACAGGAAAGTAGAGAGAGATAGAGAAAGGGAGCACAGATACACAATCAATCGCTCACTGTCCTCTTCCCCTCGGAGTAACCTTCCTGCCTTTCCCTTTTCGTATCTCTCTCTGTCTCTCTCTCTCTCTCTGCGAACTACATTACGTCTCTTCGCAGTCATGAAATTATCCTAAAATCAATGCAATAATTACATCCGTAACATCATCCTGCGTGACTTTTTATTCTTTTTGAAGAAGAGGATTTGTTTGGCGACTTCACAAGGATCAATTATCGAAATGTAGGTATCAACGAGACAAAAAGCGAGAATTTCTCACAGCTTGACAAACAAAAATTGGGCCAATAAAGATGATGTGCCTGGGTGAAGCTATGTGTGTGTGTGCGACTCTATGTGATGGGTGAAAAAATAAAGGCGTTTTTTATAAGCCTTTCAATTATTAATACGCAACATGCTGCTAGAAGCTGTACAAGTTCTTTGAGTTAGATTTTGCACCCTCAGTCATGGGAGTGAATGAAGGTTCTCAAGCAGTGCCGTGTCTTCGTCACTTTCCACCATCACCGCCATTCCGTGAAGTGTGAATTGAAGCGGACGCATTTAATCTCAAGTCACTGCACCAGGAGTGGTAGCGATCGATCGAGAAACACGCTGCCTCAATTTTAGTTATCCAACAGCTCGACGGAGATCTCTCCAAATTGTTAAGGTTCTGTGTTAGATATTGTGGTATAGGTTAGGCTTAGAGATTGTTCTGAAAAGTTCTCAGTCGGTTTCCTCTACTTTTCGACTGTAACTATTCATCCGTATATGGTTCCAAGTAACGTTGGACGAGTGTTTAAATTTGGCTACACCGTGGCTCATCTTAATTTCGTGAACTTCATAATATCGCTGCAGTAAAGGAGCCAGAGTGATGGTGGTAGTCGGGCGATCTCTTACGCATGACTGCCGCTAGGAAGGAAAGAAGGAATAGAAATACAGAAGACAGGGGGTTTAACCAGAATAACGTCCGGTTGGCTACCCTACACCGGGGGAATGAGAAAGGGGAACACAAAGATGACAGGGGGAGAAAGGAGGGAAGGAAAGAAGGAAATTAGCGGTGAATTCGCTGACGCGTGTGGTATTGCAGTATATATTAGTCAAAGACGTTCACACAAGCCCATCGTCGTCCTCAAGAAGCACAAAAGTGCCTTCACCGCTTTGTGGGCTGACGAGCGATGGGGGCGGTGTTCCAGCAGCACCTGCACGAAAAGCTAAGGTTCTAAACTGTGCGTGGTGCCAGAGAAAAACATAAAAACAAATAGGTTAAGCACAGGCCTTAAGGATACCCGGTGTACGCGGCTGCATGTGATGCGTATACACGTAAGCGCTAAGCAAACTGAGTTCACGCTTTTCGGCGTAGTATATTGGTCGTACGAGAACATCGTCATTTCTCTTCGGCCTCGTAAAAGCACATCAAGAAGTTATTCGCTTTCAAGCGACCACTTTTCTAAAGGCGTCCCTCCCTCTAAACAGATCCCAGGCACGGACTACGACGAAACGTGAGGATGCGGAAAGCAAGGACACCTCTTTGGTTCTTCTTCCCGAGAGTCATATTAAAAAGCCATGTACAACCGAATTGCACCGCCAAAAAAAGTGATTATCAAACGGTACTCTCAAATTCAGTTTTTTTTTCTGAAATATATTAGTGCACACGTATTTTGCGTTGGATGAGAACTTCAAGTTACCAAACCGAACACCAAGAACACGGCAGCATTTAAATGCTGAGCATGACGACAGCTTCCAGAGAAAGGCGCACGCATATTTCATACCGGGCGATGACACTGCCGCTATCCACTCCTTCGGACGCTTTTCATACAGCACGAAGCAACGAAGTAGGCCACCGGAATGCGCCGCGGGCCTGCAATGCAGGCGCCTTCCCAACCGGTAATCTCCTGCCCGACGCTTGTCCCCGAGCGTGTGCTTTCCTGGCTCGATGGTAAAGGTCTAGGGACAACGGCGAAGTGGCTAGTGACCCCGGACAGAGGCCATTCTTCATCACCGGAAGTGGATGTTGGGGTGGTCATCCCTGGGCAATGGCTTGCGCACACTCGAATCGACTGTCGAGGTTCCGTGAGCAGGGGATACTTCTTGGACTCGGGCCCGTTTGTTACGGTAGGCAGCGAGACAGATGCCCCCTGACCAGACGCCATTATCCCGACGACGTAGACAGAGGGTCGCGATCTCGTAGCTGATGAACGATGGCATTGAGAAGGGGGAGGGGAGGGGGTAATATAGAGACGGTGAGTGCGAAGAACATTAACAACTTCCGACGTTTAGGTGCTTCTCCGATAAGAGCGAGCATTAGTTAGCATTCAGTCTCATTCCTGCTAAAAAAAATAATTACGGTTGCACCCACATTAATGTACGCATACTTATGTTTAGAACGTGTCGCGACGTTGGAAGCAAATCTAAAGCGAAGAATATAAAAGATACAACTGAGAAAGATAAATTTTCCGCTCCGCAACACGCCTTCTGAAAGAGTTCATGAGCAGTAGCGGGCTTTCAAATGCCTTATTAGTGGAGGTACTCGAATATTCCGAGATTTTGAAAGGGAATCAAATGGCTCTTTGGCTATTCTATCTCATTGCCATCCAAACTCGAGCAATCAACTTTTTTAAACATTACGTCATTTTGGGAAGTTCTAATACAGCACCCCGAAAGGCATAAGTAGACCACCGCCAGCGATGGAAGCCACATAAATACTTAAATCGAAATACTCAGCGACTATCATCGCTAAATTACGATGCCTAGTAAACTTTTGCGGTGCTGTTTATGCATATATAAAGCATTTTGTGCTGCTTTAAATGTTATTTTCCTCCTTGTAATTTCTTTTTTATGCATTTTTTTGCCAAAACGCTTTCTTTTTTGCAAGGTGTATGGGCGTGAAAAATCGCGCGGATGTTGTGGTCGCGTTGTAAATGTCTTTCGAGGCACGATAGGAAACGCGCGCAAGTTGTACTCACCAGTACCATGGAAAAATATTTTAGTAGGATTCCACCAATTCCTATCGTCACAGATAACTTCGAATGACGCAGAAACGCTGAATAGCTTGAGCCTCTTTAATGACATTTACGACAACCCGGAAAAGAAACGCGCAGCTTGGCGTTAGCAAAGTAAGCGCACCTGGCGTTTTCATGGTTATGCGTGACCCGGCGTTTTTATAGATGAAGCAAGTAAGTACTAAGCTCAGAAACATAGCCTTTCTTTCGCAGAGTACCACGATAGTGCCGACATCCTACGTGAACTGTACAACTCATTTACTATTAGCGATTCATTTTCCTTGGATTTGCTTCACGATTCAGTCATCCAGCTCGTTCCCTGCGGTAAAGCTTGGCGCGCCGCCGGCGGACAGCCCTACTCAATCATTCGCTTTTTTTTTGCGCCCTGCCACGAATCTCCCCAAACCAGACATATATATACCACCCCGGCCAAAGCGATTGCCGACGCCAAAGAGACGACAGCGCTGATGGCTTATCCAAGAAACTAAGTGAGGCTGCGGGAGAAGGAGGACAATCTTACTGTTAGACGAGTTGCACGTCGAATGTTATGACCAACAAATATATACATGCCCCCTTCCCCTTCTCTTCTATAGCCATGTTTGCTGAGGTCAGCTCTGTGCTTGATTTACGTCCCGGGAAAGTCACTTGATATCCAACGCGGGCAGCATCGCTGCATGCCCGTCAGTGGCTTTCATTTCTCTCCTCTAGTTTCATCTTTGCTGCTCCGGCATCGTAGACGCCGGGAAGGGAAGATGCTGCTTTCACACCAAGTCGCCTCGTCCGGAAAAACGAGAACCTGCATTTATTAGAATGATAGGGCACTCTCGCAGAGTCGAGCATCGCTGTCATCCTTTCAACTAGGGCCATGGATTTTGCCATTCCTGTACGGGATTGCCATCGCACAAAAACCTCCACTGAATCTCAGACCGGACTATTTCAGCTTGGGAGTGGCGCCTTCTTTAGCGCTTTCCTGAGCTGTCTTGACACACTTCAGAGGCACGGCTACCATGCTTCACCTTTGCAAAGGCAGCCTTTTTTGCGTTATCTGTCTACATAAGCTTTAAACACGGACACGTTGGAACAGGAAGTCATGCTCTAACCAATGGGACTCCCAGTCCAGAGCTCTGCTGGAGTCATTTGTAGCGCTATACCAGGTCTCGTCCAACGTCTGTTGGATGTGCCGGGCGATGTTCCTCAAGAGAAACTGAGCTTGATGACGTCATTAAAGGCTACATTTTCGAGATAGACTGCAGAGCACGAGGAGGGAAGCTGTTTCTGTGGAAACGTCAAACAATCACTATGAAGGAACTTTGCATCGACCAAAAACATCGGCGCCTGCAATTCAAGGTTTTCGTAGCTTTTTGATTCGTCACTTTCAGGCATCATCGGCTGAAAGGAGTTGTGGAGTTGGATATGCTGCTCCATTATTTGAGTGTATTAGAGGAACAAATCAGTAATCATCTTTCTTCCTTTATTTCTTTCTTTCCTTTGTTATTCGTGCTCCCTTCTCTGCCTAATATGACACCATCACTAGAGAGTCAAATACTTGTCATGAACGCCGTAAAACGCGACGTAACGATCGTGAGCGCCATTCCTACATTGCCGTTTACAAGTATTTCGCCACTCTCACCCTTCAAAGTCCTGGGGAGTCTTCATGCGTTAGTGCCCGAAGGCTTCTCCCAATCGCCTAAATAGGCAACTTTCTGAATAGGCCCACAACTGGTACCAAACGGATGTTGCAACTGCGGTATCGGTAACAGAAAAAAGAAGGGCTAGTCAGTTCTGTAGTAGACAATACAAATTTTGCCAGCAGGCAGGAAACGGTACGAGCAAGCAAAGAAAAGCAAGCCTCTTCACTTAACCCTTTCTTTCATTTTCTTTCTTTCCTTTCCTTTTCTTCTATTTTCTTTTCTTCTCTTTTCTTTTCCTTTTTTCGCAAGCACACTGTATATTCTGCGCAACAAAGTGCCCCGACTGAGTGCCATGAACAACGCGATACAGATCACCTCATCTGGTCCTGCATATGCTTCGGTTCTGAAACGAAGAGGCTTGCTTCTGGACACCGTGAGACGAAGAGGGTTTCCTCCCGAGCGTTAAGAATGCTTATTTTTTCTCGGAAGGAGTGCCGGCTAGCGCGCAAAGAAAGTGTCCCGCATTCCAGTCGCATTCCACTCGCACTTCTTCGAGAGACAGGATTGATCGATTCGTGGTGACAGATATTTATTACACGCAAAGCGACGTTCAGACGGAGCGATTGCCTGGCCAAGATCGCCAGGCTAGCCCCGCCTGTAGCAACACCACCACTTCTACTCTCACTGTAGAAGGAGCTAAAAAACAAAAAAAAAGCAAGCGGAGGCATCTAGAGGCACCGCGACCACGTCACGCGAGGGAGACGGGGGACAAATATGCGGCACGAAACGTCCAGAATGCAAGTTCGTTGCATATAAAATTGTCGACCCAGTTGTACACACAAAACATACCACAGAGGATGGAACGTGGTTACGACACGAAAGCGCACGCGCGTGCAAATACGTATTGGAAATTTGGAAATTACATCGTCAGCTATTTTGCTTCTTTCAAAAAGCTTGCCAAGGTGTCAACAAGAAAAGCATTCCAAACGGAAATATGCAGCAACACAAAGTGCGGCAAAGAAGAATGCACCATGTTCACGCTCACAGAATTACGCGATGAAGTATCAGATTTGCGGCATTAATATCGCACACGAACAAAGCACCACCTTTCCTACGTCATACGATGCAACTCATTCGTTCTTCTTCTTCTTCTTCTTCTTCTTCTTCTTCTTCTTCTTCTTCTTCTTCTTCTTCTTCTTCTTCTTCTTCTTCTTCTTCTTCTTCTTCTTCTTCAGCAAGTTCACTTTGGTTGTTACGTTATGCATCACTGACTCACCACTTGTGATTGTGGGTAAGAAAACGCCATTTCTACCTATCAACCACTTCCGGTAACAGGATCGCGTTGACTTGTGACACCAAGAGTGAAAATATTGCCGTAGTCAGTAAAATCGAAATGGTGTCCATGTTTTCTTAAGCATGTACCTATGATTATAGAGAAAGTTTGTGCAAACCAATTAAGTGAAAGAGAATTTCGCCAGACGGGAACGAGATTAGTGAAACGCCAGCTTCAGTGAACAGTTCAGTAATGACCGCGAGCCACTTCCGGATAAACATTCTCCGCCAGCCCGGAAAAATTACACAGCCCAAAAATATTGCCATAAGTATAATCCCAGTATTTTTTAAAGATAATCAGGAAGAGGGTGTCAAAGCGCGGAAAGGATTATTCACGCTTCTAAAGGGGATTACCATCCGGTATACTCAGGAGCAAGCCCCTCCTTATGCCTCATTAGGGTAGACGATGAGCTTAAACCATCCCCGTCCACTAGGTGCACTTCTTGCGTTTCTTCACTAAGCCGTTACAAAGTAATTTAACTTCAAAGGCAAGTAAAATACGTGGGAATTCACTTGATGAGAGAATATATATATTTTTTTTCACAAGAATAACGCTAGAAGCAGTGCTACAGGAAGCAAAGTACTCAACAAAAAAATGAGAAAGAGGAACACGTCAAACGAAATATTTGCTGTCTTTATTTATTTCTTGTTTTTATTAAAATATACTTTATGCAGAAAAAACGATTTCGATAACCAGAAATTAAGCGGTTTATATCAGTGATGCATTCAGTGTAAAGAAGCTACGTCCCCTGAAACAAGCCTGTCGACTCAATGCTATCTTTTTATAGATGAGGCTGTATAGCTATAGTAATGAGATTGAATTATTGTTCCGATCTCTTTCATGCACGGTCAGCAATTTCGGGAACATATCGTCGTGCATTGCGTTCGCAAAGGTGCACAGAAAAACTTAATAATTTCTTTGGTACACCAATAAAACTTTCAAGAACACCACCATTCTTATTCACCTCCGCCTTTTGATGCCAGGGCAGATGTGCGTGGCAGAATGCTTGCTTAAATATTCCCGGAAGCGCAAACGGCAGGAGAGCGATGCAGCGACCACTGGTAGCAAAACAAGTGTGTTGCCATATATTCACAATGTTTCCCGCCATTTGAAAAAGGTTCTACAAAGAGCGAACATCCGAGTCGCTTTCTCTGCTCCTGATAGGCTGGGCAGGCTTTGCAACCCTAAGAAGGAGACGCAACCAGTGTGTGGGAAAAGACATATGAACAGGTACGTTCAATGCACTCGAGCAGTGGTATATAAGCTTCTCTTGTCGTGCAACGGTGTCTACATTGGACAGACTGGAAGGTGTATCAATGACCGCTTGCGCGAGCATGATTACAATGTTAATATAAAATTTCATCACGCGAGTTGCTTGCCATGCATGACTTGCAGACTTGCAGAAGCAAACCAGTATTTGAGAGATTTGTCATTATAGGACGCAGCCACAATCAACTAACGTACGAGATCATTGAGGCTGATGCCATTTCAAAATCCTTATCTTTATCAGGCAAGGAACTTGACTTTCTTAGACGGTCGGCACGCGTTCAGTCAACTACCATCGTGTGCTTCTTGTAAGATTGTTGATTCGATTGTTTTGTCACGTTTGCTATGAGCGGGCCACATAATGCGTAATAGGGTCATGAAATAAAACCTTTTGGTAATTAGCGCTCATCCTGTCACCTTTCTGTCATTTTTCTTTCATACTGAAACTGAGTTGCGATAAAGCAAAATCAGAATATGATGCAATAACTCACCCATTCAACAATACTTGTGAACTTCATTTCTAGCCTTACGCGATAGTTAGGTAGATTCAAACTTCCTCTTTCGTTATTATACTTTCATTTTCTGTGTTCCTGCAGAGCTCATTCGGGTAATAAGTGATCCTTGAAGGCTCGCCCCTTTGCTTAACATCATCTCAAAACAAAGGCGTGTTTATTTTCACACCGGGTGCTGGAGCGCAGATCTTAGGTAATATTTAAAATATTATATCATATGATAATCACTGACCGACTCCTTAATTAACTAAAATTCCCTGAATAAATTTTCAGTATTTCATTGTTTTTTTTTCTCTCTCTAAAAGTGCTTAAGCTGCGGTACTGAAGCCAGTGCATAGATATTGATAGGCTTCAGTTTACCGCCACCTAGAGGTATAATCGACGTTTGCACCAACGAAACGCACGAAGGTTTTTTTTTTTTTTTCGCCTATACAGCAGCCACCTAACCTCAGATTCAGACCTGCGGATGGTCCCCTCCAAAACAACAACAGGATGAAGTTTATTTTTCGAACAACGAAAACGCGTTATCCTTTCCAACATATATTTAAACGGCTAAACGGCTGAAAGGGACAATTTGGCCGTTTAAAGGGTAAATGTTTAAAGGTTCTGTGTGGTGTGTGTGTGTGGAGCGAAGCTTAAGCGAACGGTAATTTCAGCGCCCGTAATTGCTTTTCCCTTCAGAGAGCAGCTGTTCCTCGACGTGGATGCAGTTCCCAGTACAGTAGGCAAGTCTATTCGTTCGAACCTGCAGGAACCTACACTCCAGGCTTGACATTCTGCTGCCGCATATTGAGAACTTATTTACGTGTGCCGAAGTCTATGAGTACACGAGCTTTTTAACACGAAAGTGTTTTATGCCGGGGTCCACCAAGACTTCACTGACGTATTTCCGTCACGGAAATACGTCACACGAACATACACGAACATAATACAAAGAAAGAAACCAGAAGAAAAAGTTCCACAAACATGCAAAATTTGGAAATAGAACCCACGACCTCTCGGTCCGCGACGATAGATCGCCGAGCGTTTAACCCATTGCGCCACAAACGCATTTGCAGAGAGCTACACAGACGCGCCTTATATATCTAACACTCCTCCGTGTACCCGCGCTCTTGCTCGGGGCGGTGCCGCCGCCTACGAGCAGAAAAGAGAAGTACTGCATTATGACACTAACGCGCACCGACAGTGAACGCTTCGGTGGTCTCAGCACTAGGACGCCTCGATGCCAGCATTCGAAGGGACGCTGGCATCAAGAAGCACTACCAACGCGTTCTCGCAGAAGCACTACTAGGTGGCGTTCACCGTACTCAGCACAGCGGAGCGTGGCCTCCGCAATTAGCTCTGAAAATGTTTCTGAAGTTGATCGCGGAGGCTGCAATTACGACGCGCTGTACGCGCTGATTTGACTCGGTGACGATTCAGTTACGTGCTTTGTCTTGCGCGTTGTATTAGTGTGTCAGTTACGTGCTTCGTCTTTCGCGTTGTGCTAGCGTGTGCAGCGTAGTGCAGCTTCCATATGCACGACGGTTGCTCATAGTCATCGACGTTGGTAGTCGTGATGGAGGAGACGTGCCACCAGGCGTCAGCGTGGGTGCATCAACGCCTAAGGGCGCTTTAGCCACAAAACACCAATAGACATTATATATCAATGTGCAATAAACATTACACTACTTCTGTGAAGACACGTTTCACTTTCGTGTTCTATACCGATTCCTATATAAGAGGGATCAACCACATTTTTTGCTTTTCGCCCCCATCAAAATGCGGCCGCCGCGGCCAGGATTGAACCCGCTACCTCGAGCTCAGCAGCGCAACGCCATAGCCACTATGCTGCAGCGGTTGGTTGTAGTTAGTAGTAGTAGTTAAACGTAGCACAGTGGTGGTGGTGGTGGCGGCGGCGGCGGCGGCGGCGGTAATTAGCGCTAATTAGCGGTGGTGGTGGTGGTGGTGGTGGTGGTGGTGGTGGTGGTGGTGGTGGTGGTGGTGGTGGTGGTGGTGGTGGTGGTGGTGGTAGCAGTAGTAGTAGTATCCGTTGCTCTTGTTGTTTCCGTGTTCCGTAGTAATAATAGCATCTTTGTCAACGCTCTTTACCTGCAATTTTCCCCTGTAAAGATGGTTTCCTTAACATGAATCTCTTCGTGTGGCCGTGCACGCTCTGCAGGCAAACCTGCAACAAAACACACAGCATTACCTTCCAAAATTGAAAAATGGTAGTAGTGGTATTAGTAGCAGTATTCGTAGGAGTAGTAGTAGTAGTAGTAGAAGTAGTAGTAGAAGTAGTAGTAGTAATAGTAGTAGTAGTAGTAGTAGTAGTAGTAGTAGTAGTAGTAGTAGTAGCAGTAGTATGCTCTTGTTTCCGCGTTAATAATAGCATCTTCACCAACGCCCTTAACCTGCAATTTTCCCCTGTAAAGATGGTTTTCTTCACATGAATCTCTTCGTGTGGCCGTGCACGCTCTGCAGGCAAACCTGCAACACCTGCAACAAAACACACAGCATTGCCTTCCAAAATGGAAAAATGGTAGCAATGGTATTAGTAGCAGTATTAGTAGAGTACCAGTATTAGTAGGAGTAGCAGTATTTGTAGTAGTAGTAGTAGTAGTAGTAGTAGTAGTAGTAGTAGTAGTAGTAGTAGTAGTATGCTCTTGTTTCCGCGGTAATAGCATCTTCACTAATGCCCTTAGCCTGCAATTTTCCCCTGTAAAGATGGTTTTCTTTACATGAATCTCTTCGTGTGGCCGTGCACGCTCTGCAGGCAAGCCTGCAACAAAACACACCGCCTTAACTCCCAGAACTGACAAATATCTCAAACCACCTGGTGCTGTGTCTTGCAGGGGATAGCATCATGCGCAATAAAGGCCAATGAAACGGTAAGTGAGCTTACGAATCCGTACGTGAACTTAAAATGCGGTGATGTCACCACCTAGGTGCAGTCACAACGCCGGACTTGTGCTTGCCAATTAGACGAGTTATAGCGGTTGAACAGCAGTTTTGTAGCACTGTGAGCAGGTCTCATACTTTTTGAAAACTTTAGCAGGCCGCAGGCTTTCCTTTGTCAAATCATTAGGAAGAAAAATAGGGCAAGTTAAACAAAAGGTCACTTCCACTGCAGCTATAACGGTCGTGAAACGAATTAGAAAATAACTATTTAGGGGCTACAGAAGCTCGGGTGTTAATTAAACGAAGAAAGTGGAAGTTAAAAATATATGCAGATACAGCGCACATCTCGGAAGCTAAGTGCGGCGAAGCTTTCGAGAAGTCGTCAACCAAATGCTTCAAGTTTGACTATTTCATTCCTGCGTTTTTGGCCTAAAGTAAACTGGCGTGCGCATGCGTTCTCGCGCGGCCATCCAACGCAATGTGACACACGGGGCAATCATCTCTAATAGCTGATTGGCGTTGGCACCACAGAATCATACGTGCCTAATATTGGCCTAATATTGCCAAGAACGTGTTGCACGCCTCAGATATACTGAAAATTGAAAGATTGTCCGGTACAAATTGTCTAAGGTACCGTTCAAGGGCTGGAAGTGTCTCTTTACAAAAGTGTGCACTTAACTTGTGTGCATTTAATGAAAAACCGTAATATGTTTCTATGTATTACAAGTGTTCCACTGTGCCATATCGTACATTCAACGTTTACACCGCGTATTTGCGACTTTGATATGGTCTTCATGTTATGAAGCTACGAGACGAGATAATCTTTTCAGGCCGGTCAGTGCGGTAAGTGCGGGTATGTGTGACAATTGGTATCTCGCTACTTTATTTTTGTGCGTGTGATAGTTCTCACATTATAGTTATGGCTCTCTTAGATATCAACTTGAGTAATGCTTTGCACAAGCTAGTGGTTTCATAATTTCTTCCTTTTTTTTTTTTTTTTGACCATGTCATTGGGGGTTTATGCATGAAGTGTATTTCTCGGTTCGTTTTAAAACAGTGAGGCTTTGAAATGAATATTTGTACTGTTTATCACGAAAAAATCCTCTACAGTGATTTATTACCTATGTTGTTCCCGCCCCCCCTCCCTCTTTATCGAGCAAAATACTTTCGACTGCCAGGGCAGGATGCATTGGTTCGTGTGCGTAAGATGCAACTACCTCCATCTACAAAAAAATGTTCTTCTTTAAAGCACAGCCTGAAACCTTGCCTGACAGGACTTGGCTACGTTCAAGAGACGTTTTCGTGACGTGCATTAATTGTCGCTTGTATGATGTACCTCAAACAATTTCATTGTTTCATAGGCTGCAGGGACACTATTTTATTTTGGGACGTGCCTCAACGAACTCTTCAGGAAGACTCTGATTTCAATCCTCATTCCATGCGATATCTGGTACCAACTAGTTGTGACGATGTACCCTTTCACAGGTTTCTATTCATTGGAATTCACAGGCTGTGTAAAACATGCATGTTAAATCGAAATGCCGAAACCATGATATCATCAGTAACTCATTTTATTCAAATGATCGTTTAAGTGAAAGATTTACGCGAACAAAGCAAATTTCGTGCAGATTGGTATTCTGTATTGCTAAGGTGCGTATCCTTTCCACCATTTTAGTGTTTCTGGTGAGGAATGACCGCAATCTGAGCAGCGCGTTTCATGAATTAAGAGGAATACTACGATGCTTTGTGTTTGCCTTCGTCGCTGTGCAACTAGAAGATATTTCTTAGCTCACTTATATGTTTGTTTCCCGCAGGAGTCATGCGTGCCTGAAATAAATACCGTGAAAAAAGCTATATATATATTTATATATACGAATACATTCTTGGCAAGTTTCTTGGCAAGTAGCAACCTCTTTTCTGTATCGGGTATGTTTCGAGCCTATTTCGTGGGCCGATCCCGGAGATAGTGCAGCCTGAAATGTGGGCCGACATGTGTACGTGCTCCTGGGACCACTGGTCTCCGTGATGTTCCGGATATAGTATATAGTATATTTAAATAAATGCAAAAAAATTCATAACTGTAGATATCCGACGGCAGGCGTCGAACGGAGGACTCACTAGCCCAGCAGTTCTGGCCATTAGCTAACAGGCGCTTGCCTCAGCCGGTGGAATAGAACATCCTCAAGAATTTCCAGCATGAAAGCCAGCGCTTTGGGATGCTTGGCGTGTTTTATTGCAATATCAATTATATGAATACTCCACACGATTTGTTTTTACTTCGTCGATAATAACACATAAAAATACTGATTTCTTTAGCTTTAACGCATTTTCTGCGCAACCATACTCACATTGCCTGTAAGATTTCCCTTTGCGTCAGAATTTCAACGCCGGGTGGCGAAATATGCCTAGGCGTGTTCATGTTCCATTACGCCGACTGGTGCCCAGAAAAAGCTGTATTCTAAGACTTCACGTTAGACAGCCTTACTTGCTGGAATGAATGGTAACGCCGCCTATGCAGACCATGCCGGCTTGTACCATCGTTTTCCCACACGTATAACCTGCAGTGAAGCACCGCGTCCCTCACATCACGCAAACGTGCCCCCGCGTGTTGTCAGAAAGTCGGCCGAGGAGCTCCAGCGAAACGCTAACCGCAGTGAAGCAATTCGGGCCCGCATACGCGCCAATGCAACTCCGTGCTCCAGACGCCAGAAGAACGTTCTGCTGCGCGTGCGGCGCACGCTGCAGCTCCATGCCGGAAGCGCCCAGACGTACCGCTGGTACCGTTGCGGAAACAGGAAACCGAGGCTAAGCGACAACGTCGACAAAATCTAGCAGCTCAAACGCGCGAAGCGGACGCACATTATGCCCACCGTGAGCATACCGCCGTGCGGGGACGCGAAGCCGACGCAAGGCGATAAGGCCGACATGACCATCTAGTTCTAACCGCTGCTGCTCGTGGTCATCTAGTTCTCTCTGTTCATGCGTGTCTGCACGCGCCCCATCCCGCGTTTATACTTAGATTATCTCTACTGCCATACATACTGCTCCTAAAGCTACGAGCCTTGGTTTGCGTAATATCCTAACATGTCGATATCGCATTCATTCATTCGCCTCCATGGCGAAACTGTGGCTTTGTAAATAAATAAATAAATAAAATTGTCCAACTGCCGGATTCGAACAGAGCACTTGTAGCCCAGAATCCCGATACAGAAATCATTACACCCCAGACAGAATGCGGTGAGCAGTGGCTCCGCCTCTATCTCACCCCCAACTCTATCAGAAAAACTTTGTCTTTCATCGACTCCAATTGGAGGCTGCATCGCCTTTTAACTTTTTTTTTTCAGCAAGACCGCAGCAGCACCCCGCAGTTATCAACACCCACGGTCAGGAAAGTCCGGGGGAGGTTCGCGCAAAGAAAGCTTCGTTTTAATAATAAACGAAAATACTACGAATAAGATAACGCCGCTGTGAGCCGGGGACTCTGACCTTAAGGGTGACGGTGAATCATTGCGCGGAAATTTAGTGATGAAACGAGTGAATATAACTGGAAAGAATGGCCTAAGATGTTAACAATATGTCACCTAAGAGAGATAGTGACTGCCCCGAATTGCGACGTGCAGAGATTGCGGGCTCGCTGTACTTGTCCAAGTCAAACCGCTAGCTCTTGCGATCCGTCGGCGGAGCAGAACCAGATAACTATCACAAGTCGGTGAATATAGTTGCACCCAGGAAAGAACTATACAGCTGGATTGCGGCTTCTACCGTTTCAATGATCCAACGCAAAGTATGTTTGTAGAAGTATGAAGGATGAGCTCCGCAACTTACCTTTACCTCAGAGGACTCAGAAATATAGCACGTGTGCAGCCTGAAATAGTAAAACGCTTAAATTTTTTATAAACATCAAAACGTTGCGTCAATGAAACCACTTTTTAAAGTAGACGCGTTGTGGGGACGTGCACGGCCTTGAAGAAATATTAAAATTCAGCAGCTCAAAATTATAACCCCTAGAGAACAGAGGCACCTTCTTTCCGCGATTCACGTATGGATGTGGAAGGTACGTTTGTGCTTTGTACTGTCTTTATATTTTGTTTGCATATGATATGCTGAGGTCACGCATAAGCATTCCCTTTAGCTTAGTACTTAAATAATGTACTGATACAGGTGAATAAAGTGGAAATAGGAGTTCCAGGAGCGGCCTTGTCTACTAGTTCCTAAAAATCCATAACAAGGACGACAGTAAGCATACGTGAAGTACCGCGCCAAAAAAAAATATTGATGTTCTGCATTCAACTTTATATATCGTTTAACAGCTAACATTCTGAAGGACCTTCAGAAGTGAATAAAGATTGCCGCAACAAAGTTGATCAACAAAAAAAAGACAAGTGCCGTAGACACTTCCCTTTCGTTGTTTAGTAAACAGGAAATTCAAGCGCGTTTCTTGCAGTCACAAGAAGATGCGACCCATAAATGCTTAAGGTAAAGCTAGCATCGTCAGCAATTTTTATTAAACGCAAATCTGCTGAACACGAATCAAACATATACTTGTTTACGTTTTTCCTTTTGTGTTCATGTGCCCATGTTCCCCAGTGCTGTGCTTAGAATTTGGTACTCCAGAAGGACTTTATCTGTACCTTCCCAAAAATATTTATATTTTGCGAACTTCCGGGAACGTTTGTTTTAAATATGAGCTTTAAAAATAGTTGTCAACAAACTTTTTACAATGGTTTCTTCTACTAGGATCATCATTTTGAGCACAATTATTATTCCAGACAAGAGTCGTGACCGGACCCCGCCTGTAGGCGCTGAAACCTTCTCAAACACAGATAATTAAAAAAATTCATGTCTTTATTTTTATACGGGAGTTCCTATCTTGGAAACCGACTGGCACATCTACTTTGCAAAGGAAAAGAGTGTCTACGCAGCAGCGACGCCCACGTGTACGCATATTGAATTTGGCCACCACTCCTAGACGTCGCTGAATCTCCAAGGAGTGTGAGCCGCAGCAAGAGTCTCTATTTCTGTTACCTGAAGCCACAGCGCAGAACTTACTTAGCTTGTTCGCGGTCATTGTTTGCAATGATCCCAAAAGCCGAATCTCTGCCTGCCCCCGCGTTATTACAGCAGTCGTCTTTTATACTGCACAGAAACGGCATCTCGGATCTGTTTGCTTGAACCTACGCTCTCAGACATAGCTGCCTTCAAAAGACGGTGCGCGGGTACCGAATCTATGGGAGCGCAAAATTTCGGGAGTCCGAGGCTGCGGCACCATGCAGAAAGCCGGCTTCTGTGCGAACGGTGTTTCCTGGAAAAAGCTGCGCGATATGACTGCGTGGGCACTGGAATGCTTTGAGCATGTAAAATGCAGAATTCTCCCTCGTTCACTCTGCGCATAAACGTAAAAAAAAGGAAGTATTTAAAAGCCGGAAGAAAAAAAAGGTGGACAATTCCGCAAGACTGCACGCAATATGTGGCCGGCTTTTGCATAATTGAGGGCCGTTTTGGGTTGCGCGAGACAAGTGCTATTGAAATCTTGCCCACCGCAGCTTTGCGGACGACTTACGGCATACACGTTCACTCTAATCTAAAAGACTCTGTATAGAAAAGCTAAAACACGGAAAGAAATACGCCTTTTGAAAATGGCAAGGCCTGCGATGTCCTAACGTGGCCAAGGGGCAAAGAAACATGCCAAACATTGAGGCCCCACCGACGTATTTATTTTTTGTTTTTCATTTTTCAGACTTGGTACCCTATTTACGGGGACTTCTCTGGACCTAGGAATTTATTGTATTTTTACGCGAGTTTTACTCATGTATATATGCAGCGGTACTGATGCGGCGTGTTACCTGAGGTAATGCAACGCCCAGCAGGTTAGTGCTAGTACTCGCATCTGCGATTCTTTGCGAGTGTTCATAAGTAAGGCTACTTCACATAGTACGTGTCGATGCGCTGTCTGTTACTCGTACGGTCGCGTATTACCTACCAACGAAAAAATTTCTCGGAAACATAAATTATAAAGAAGAGTGTACCATAATTAATGTCGGGCTAACTTTAGGAGTGCTCATTTAGATTACGATGCGCAAACCCTTTGACGGTGTGTCCCTCGAAAAACACGTAACTTCTCATACGCTGGCGCATTTACAACTACAGAAGCTTTCAGCAAGAAATTTTCGCAGTTTTCTGTTTAAGTTCGCGAAAGAACTAAAAAGCTGACATGTGGTTTATTCATTTTCCTCTGTTTATTTTTTTCTGTAAAATGTTTTATTTTTAATAACTATACTTACGCAATGAGCATGTACGCAATGATTAAACATAATGAATTTGTCGCTATGTTTTTAACATGAAAACACCCTAGATATCACTGTCGCTAACATGCTGCACATACCGCGTTCACATCGGCAGGTTCAGAGAAAACCGTAGAACAATCAGAACTTAAAGCTGGGATTTCTCTCAGCACTCCATAACCGAGGGTATACAGTTAAGCGACGTCGGATGTTGCCTTCAATATTACTATCTGCTGGAACCAGCAGCTTAGTTAAGAGATCCAGCGAGTCGCAGAATACACCGGAGACCTATATACATTTTGAGATTGTGCAAAATTTGATATCTTGGGCAGCTAAACATAGATTACGGTGAAGAAAGCAAAACACTTATCGTGGTCATTTTTTCAAGACAAATAGATTATTCTCATGGCACCGTAGTAGTTCTCACTTCATCGTGTAGAAGATGTTCGCCTGAAATCAACCTTGTTTTGGGTTTTTGTACTTTCGCAGCCCCATTTTCTCATGTGCTTGTTATTACATCCGCCTTCTCTCACGCAAGTTGAAGTCATTGAATTTTCGCCGGCGATAATTTCATTCACCTTGCGAAAAAAATTCAATAGTTGACTTGCCTCACATCTCGTGAAAACGCACCGCCTTCTCATTCCATCAGCCAAGCCCACAAGCTCGAGGGACAAATACCGACTAAGGAAGCAACATTGTATACAAACGGGTAAAAACATGGGAACAACTGAGTGAGAGGCAACTCAAACAAGAGGCTAGCAACAACTATTGCAACTGCACTTTCGCAGACCACTCAGCCTTTCAAAGAACAACACACTGTAACAGTCTCTTTCATGTGTCTGCTTCCGCGGAGAATTCGCAGAACACGGGGGTATAGAGCGCTACATCCCGGTGTACAAACACATTTAAAAACAGAACGAAGAAATTTAACTGCAGTTCCGAGTCGGAACAGCAGCAACGAGTGACATATGGTCGGAAAATCTGAGCGATGGCTTAATCCCAAACTGAACGTCAACTCATCACAACATAGACCAATGGGGGGACGTGCGTGCAAGTGAGAGGGAGCCGCTTTCGGTCTGATTGATTTCGCCAATAACGGGAGCGGGCGAGCGGTGCGCGCGGGAGAAGAAAAAAAATTAGGAACAAGTCCAGAGCACAAAGGGCAGCAGCACAAGTGAGAACTGCAATAGCTTCGGAAATCTCAGAGGACAACTGGGAAGCAGCCGCGCAAGAAGATAGAACCGAGAACGCAACATTAGACGTATGTGAGGAACTTTTCTTTCCCGAACAACTGGTCATCCATCAATAAAAGGCCGTCCGTACCCGTTCGTCATGCTGGCGTTCATCTTTCTGAGACCAACATTTGTTCTGCTTAGCCAGACTCCGAGTCTCCCCTATTTATTTTTCACTAAAACATCTTTCCACCGAGAGGCCTAGAGGAACTTCGTGGATACGGATAAATGACAGACGAAAAGAAAGCATTTAGTCATGAAGACGACGTGCGTACTAAACAAAATCCTGTGTTCCTTTCTAAAATGGCCAGAATATTCGTACGCACCGTTCGACAAAGAGGTCTCGTCGAGGCCTTTTGAAATGATAACCAATGCCTGCGAGGGCAAAAAGATGGGCACGCGAGGCAAAGATAGCTATCGCAGATATCGAATAACCTGGTAACAGTAAATGGAGGTCCTAATTTAAATGTCAGTTTCTACGTTCGTGTACCGAGCACGTCTTGGTGCAAGCTTTCTGGGCCGTTGCTTTAATATGGGTAGCTGTCTTTGTTGTTACTTTAGCTAGGCACAATATGTCCATCTCTTGCTATTGGATTTGTGCTACTACTTTAACTTATGACTTTTGCGGATATGACCTAAGTGAAAAAAAAAATTGGTGAGAAAGTATAAGAAAATGTATGTTACCTCAGAACGTGCTAGCTCAGAATTAGCTTTCTGTCTTGTACATCCTTTCTGCATTAAGCACTTGCGCTAAGCAAACCTCCTTTCTGAAGATGTTAAATCAGACCTACTTTTGTTCAAAGCAACCTTCGCGGCGATATTATTATAGCAGCGCCATTTGGTGTAGTTGTTTTGTGCATTCCAACTTGTAAAACACCTCTATCCTTTTTTTAACGCTTTACTTACGCACTAGACTAATGACAGGGCTAGGTACGAGCTCCCACAGATTCAGTTTTCATTTTCGTAGGTTTATAGCGTGAAATCAACGACACAGGCCAGAAGGACGCAGTGCTCACCTTTGCGCCATAAACCTACAATAATGTCAAACCAACTAATCCGAACTTGCAGTCATATCTAGTTCTTAGTTACATTCTCGTGACGAGTGAGAGAACTGTGTGGTAGTGAACCACTCTCTGTGCGCCCTGTAAAAGCACCACGCTCAGTATGGTTTCTCATTCTGAGTGCTCCTTCGTGCGCGCAGCGTGTACAAACACCTCCAAAATGACTCAAACTCCTGAGCGCGCCAATACTGATCTCACCTAGACGTGTCATCGCAAGTCATGTATTACAAACTACATCATCTCTTGAATGCGGCTGCCTACTTTGAGCGTACCCACTATAAATCGCACCTGACGGGGCCCCGTCTACAAGTCCTGTGGCCTCAAGTTCTGGAAGGCTCTAAATATCCCCACTCGATACGCCACCTTTCTTCGTTTGTTTATTGCGCACGCACCACCGAATGCTACTAATGTAAGCGCAACGTACCATACGAAGCAGTTGATTGGCCATCTGATTGCGAGCGGTTTACAGGAGTTCAACGGTATACGATGTACCTGTGGAGGCAAGTCTAGGTTCTGTGTTTGTCCTTGACTACTGCTTTTGGTTAAAAATAAATAAAATATGAAAGAGGCATGTCAAGTTAGCAGCACAGCGTTATGCGTGTTTAAGGTATGTGTTAGGAAAGAATGAAATAACTGCAACCGTTAGGAATAACTCAAGAACATGAAACCGATGCCTGCGCGTCACACGAGCGTCGAGTGGTTAACGGACAAAAAACGGGGCCATAGCACGTTTCATCGAAGCCGCGCTGCCGATCGGAAAGTCGATAGACGTCACAGTTTGGAGGGGAAAAAAGAACGAAAAGCGTTGGAGAGCGAGTGAAAAATGACTTCTAATTTCCTCCCCTAGACAACGAACAAGATGAACACGCATTGAGGGAGTGAGCGCAACGGCAATGAAATAAACGAAGCATGCAATGCAGCCTAATGTAAACTGCGATCAAAGCCAACCGGTGTACAAGCGGTCTTGTCTAAAAGCATCGATTATAGAGTCGCGATAAGAGTGCATCGAACACACGAACACAGAACTCATTTAGAAAGCCCTCTGTACTTTCCGTTCTTCAGATACGGTTTTCATTTATGAGGACCTCGGCTTTGTTCACGTCTCTTTTTATTTCATGCCCATTATCGCGATGCTTTCCGTAAACTTTTTTTTTCGAGTTTAAGCGACGGCCTTCTATAAAACGCCTACCGTTGTAGCACAAGAAATATTTGTTTTTTAACATATTTGCTCTCTCACCACGAACAAATGACGCAATAAAGGTGGCCAAGGCGAGGGAATGGGTTCGCTGTATAACGATAAGGCTCGCCATGTTTTCATTGCTTTCACTCTGTTTCATGTATTTTTTTTTATTTCATCGATATTTCTAGCCAACCCATGAAGAGACTTTTTGTGAAGGCAGAGAGGCTCGTTGCATTAATCGGAACACAAACTGACATTATTTTATAATTTTCTTGTTTACTTTTTTTGCCTTCCGCAGCTGTGCTTCCAAAACTTACCAGAACACCAAGTTTTTCTTTTTTCTTTCCCTTTTTTATTGCCTCAAAGACCCTGCACAGTATCAGACCCAGACATTCTGTATATAGAATTGGCTAGCTTGATGAGAGACAAATGTGGAGCATTCGTATCGAGCTGGCTTATTATTCACATATGAATATTCATTTGTATTTACTAATATTATTGACCGCTACCTGTCAATGATGCTTCTATATTTACCGCACAGACAAACATGGCTGCATCGATCAGTCACGCTCCTCATATTCAAACGTTACGTTATTATATGAAAAGCTCTTATCGGTTAGCCAATCGTGAAGTGTAACCTTTTCAATATGCTTTGACAGGTCTCCGCAATAAAAAAATTTGAGGACGCTTAAGCTTTGCCTTTAAGAGTGGAACGCGATAGCATTCAAAAATCCCTGAATGCTTGTCAGGCTTCCCGGCAACTGCAGCTTTCTTTTTTTTTTCACCTTCGCCTCTGCATGCCGCTGCCGTTTTACGGGAACGCCATCTGGATGGTGTTTTTGCAAGTAACAACCCGGGCGCTGCCGCTGTATGAATGTTAGAAACGCTGCAAAAGGGGTTTGTGTTTGAGTTGCCTCGTAACAAAATTATGCTTTCTCGTATATTCAAATTACAATCCGATGCTGTCATGTCTGTAGGTTGTAGTTAAGTCGTATTTTACGATTTTCCTGACGGATTCTACTTTGGGAAATTCAATTAGTTCACTAACGCCTCTGCGCCACTCGGAGGGCCTGCGTAGTCATGGTGGTTCGGGATGATTTTCTCAGCCGCGCACGCCGACGCCGACACCGACGACGGAGTTTCTGCGACACGGGGCTCTTAACTTCAAATTAGACCAGATATCGCAATATGAGCTCAATTATTCAAAAGTATAACTAGGGTGAGAAATAAAAATAGAGAAGGGTTATAGGTAAACTAGACAAGCATCCAGTTTGCCACCCGACATGACCACTGGGAAATCCTACAGAGGGGGAGGGGGGTTGAGGAGGTGGCACCATTCTTCCACCACACCTACCCAGACATACCGGTTGCCAGTATAACGCATGCAGCAAGCTTCCTCCCCTCCTTTTCCGGATACCCTGCATCCGTCCCTCCACACGATCGAGTGACCAGTATGCATGCGAAACTGGAAGAAAATAAGTGAGGGTATAAAGAACGTTAGTCTAGGTATTAGAAACACGACATGAGGCGTCGATGGCTGAAAGCATGTCTGACGCTATAGCTCCACTGTTTTAGCTGGGATGTACACGGTGAGGGAGAGAGAGAAAGGTTTATTTATCTAAGTAAAGAAGAGTGTTTAAGTGTTTAGCCGACGTATATTCGCGTACATAAAGTGAAATTCTACGCCGGAATGACCAGCGGCAACGGAGCCAGCTGTGGAAGAATTCGACTCTCGAGCTGTTGCTGATGATGATAATTTCTGCACACGGACGCCACGAAACCCCGGATCTGAGCCATTTACAGCTTCGCTGTAAAAGATGGAGGTAAGAACCTAATAAACAAGCGCTAACTCCAACATAACTTGTTATTCGTCAAGTTGGTTATGCGTTGTGAAGTCCATTGTAGAGCCCATAAAACAAAAGCAAAGAACACGAAACCGGACCCCGCAGGCACTACTTGCGCCCGTAGTGTCCTGTCTTCGGTTTACTGTGCTTGCTTGCTTTCTTTGCGCTACAATGGCTTCACAAAGCACAATCTCCGCCCACAGTACCTCAAATCATCTGCACTCCATCTCCCCACGCTCCAAAACATATTTCACAAGAAACGCCGTAGTTCAAAGAAGCTTTTATCTACCGTGACCTCGCGTGAATGAGCAAACGCAGTTGGCTGGCGCATATATATACTATATGAATTGTTTTTCACTTAGACAGTGGTGTATTTGCCACTGTGTTCTTAGGTTGTCGCAGGTTATACGTCACCTAAACCTTTGATACACAGAACTTTATTTTTACTTGAAAATGTCTTAATATTACTTTCCTTATCTTTTGCTTAGCTTTATTATCTGCTAGTTGCGAGTGTTTGTAAATGACAAATGAACAAGAACATCAGTTTCCCTTACTCTTCTGGCTCATCGAGAAAAATATAGGAGTGACTAAGAAAAGAATGCTAAATGGAAAGAATAGCATCGGATTTTATCAAAACTAATAAACGTAGGAATCATAAAAGCTATTGTTATAAGAACTATATCGAACTTGGGAGATTTCAGCTAGTCAAAACATGCAATACCTTGCGAGAATATTACTAATCAAGCCTTTTTTATTCTGGAGGTTGCTCTGAGACATCATACACAGATGACATTACATGTGCACAAACAGGCTTGCTTCATGCATGAAATACAACACAGGCCGATAAAACAGCCCATGTATCAAGCGTTGTAAGTAAGGAGGCGGCGGGGGCGAAGGCCGGTTGCTCGGAGGTGCTGTGTACATGCTTGCTGCCCTATTGAAGTGCACCGTTAACGAACCTGAGGTGCTAAATATTTATCGGATTTCCCCACTGCGGCGTGCCTCATAATCATATTGTGGTTCTGGCATGTAAAACCCCAGAATTAAAAAAAAAACTTTTGAAGAACATAACAAGCAGGACGGAAACATTGCGGAAAGGAGACGCCGGTCATTCGAGCCCAGTTGCTTGTGATACATTTACCGTTTCATTTGCCTCAGCCACTTGATTTAACTTAAGTTGGAATCTGGTCTACTCCATTACAGGTCTTCTTGGTACTCATATTCTCTTCCAATTCTTTCCACCGCATAGAAAACTCAATAAAAAAAAAGGTTTCCGCAGCGTCTTCATCTCTCCAGGCTCAAAATTAAAAAAAGAAAAGACAATACACGCAGACAGCTCGTTTTCTTACTCTCTAATGTAAAAAGGAAGGCGAGCGTTACGTGCAAAAATAAAAATAAGAGGAATGAGAGGACAGATTTGTGAGATTTACAACTCGCGTCTTCATGTAGTCGGTTTTGTCGAAACTTTTAAACGAGGCCCGGATGTTCGAGGTGTCCTCCTGCCGTATCACGCAATTTCGCGCGAAGACACGAAATTTGAGCGGCGCCGAGCTGACACGAGGAACATCAATGGAGCAATGAAGAGGAGCGAAGGAAATGACCCTGCAGCAGCCATCGACCACGGCAGCTTCCGCTAATCAGCTCGATACCAACGCTTGTCCCCAAGGGAAACTGCAGTTTGCGGCGGCGGGCGCCGTCCATTATTCACGCGCATTGACCCAGGCTCCACGCGAACCCGGACCGCATTCAACCGCGCCCTCTATTACTGCCTTTTTCAGTTACTTCTTTTCACCTATGAATGCTTGTCCATTATGCAGCCCAGCTCCTTTCCTTCCAGTTCGCGTTATCTTCTTTTGTGTGTCTATGCGACGCGGAATCTGGCATACTCCGATAATATTCCTTCTGACGCGGACATTACAATAACGACCCCAGTGTAGCGGTTTCGTCTTTGTCAAGAAGTTACCTTTGTTTCGCAGTTTCTGCATTTCGACATTCGTCCTGTGCTCCTGATCATACGGCGGTGAAAAAAGAAAGCGAGCTCCCTCAAGCTCTCAAATGAGCTCACTGATATCGAACGGAGCTACTTCTTACAATACAAAAAAAGGAGAGAAATAATGTCGGGAGACTTCATCAACATTGCTATCATCACAATAGCAATAGGGTGAAGGAAGGAGATAAAAATGAGGCTGGACGTTCGATTCCTTAGAGCTTAATTTTACAAGCATCGTACAGTAATTAAGTACCGCAGGTATAACAATTATACACCTAGTTCGCGTACAACAGACATTCAGCATAATGTGAATAGCGCAGGCTTCGTCATCACGATCAAATTTTGCAACTCCTACATCCCGTGTGCCTCAGGTACATGTTCCCGATAATAATATTATTTATACGTGTAAATAGGCGAAATTATTTCTCTCACCTTAGCACAAATAGCCTACGTGCAAGCGCTGGCATTGCACCTAAGCTCCCTAAGCACAAACTTTGCCTTGCGCCTTCTTTCGCATCCTTCCATAACTATAGCTCGGTGGGAAGAACGTATGTCAAATTGTGATGACACATTGGTGCTGACAAAAGATGATTTAGCAGCTATGTAAACTTGATAGGCCTCACAATTCAGTGGCTTGAACTTGACAACAATTCGAACAATACTTAATTTGATGAGGGACACGAGTAAGGGATTAATTGGATTAATTAGGACTCATCAAAGGTGTCAAAACATGGCCTAGAACCCCAGTAAAGTGCGCAGCCCATTACCAATCGCCAGGCCGCACTTCGGCGCAACTGTGCGATAGAATTACTTCTATACTCCTGACTCTCGGGATGTGCGTGCTTTAGTGCCCGACCGTATGATTTTCTTTAAACGTACCTCGCGTGCCTCAGTGCGAGTAGAACACTGTCTCGAGAGTATAGTGCAGCGAACAGTCTCAAGCCAACAACGCGGTCACAGAAGGGAACCGGTACAAGAACTGCAGCGTATGGCCGCCTGTTTCTGAAAACACTTCCCATCTTGACCAAGATATGAAAAAAAAAGAACAGACGTTCATTGCAACTCTCGCTCCTTGCAGAACGTTCACGGTGCTCGCGGTACTAGTTAGCCAGCGAACAGTTAGAAAGAATTTAGTGGTACTAGCGGCTGTTCACTGCTCATGCCGCATAGCTGGCGAAAGTTGCACAGGCCTGCCCGAATTTTATCTCAATCTACGGAGCTTACTATCAGCGCTCTAGAGTGCTCGTGGCTGTCGCGGTCTCTAGGGCCGTAATAGTGCCGAAAAACAAAGGCCCAGGGAGGACGTTGCACTAACAACAGCCCCGAGCGTTGATACAGCCGCGTTCCAATTAACGTAATGCGCTGCTTCCACAACACTCATGGAAACGTGTTGCGCAGTCTGTTTACTGTCCCTCGTTTCTCTCGTTTGTGCTCTCGCTTCCCTCTTCGAGCTGGAAATTCGCTCAGTCACGCGACGAGCCCGGGACATTCGTTTCACCAGGACTTGTATTCGGCACTTCGTAGTCCTTTTAGGGCAACGGGAAGAAAATTAAAATGGGCATTTCGAGCTAACATGATGATATTGTTTTTTTTTTTCACGTCTCATAACATCTTTAGTTCATAAAAAATAGCAGAGAACATCTTTTGTTTTACTAAATATACAGTTTCACTCGCTAAATCAGGAAACGCTTAGTCAGCCAATTTTCTCGACAACAAGCACATCTGAATCGACAGCCGATTGTTTACTCATCTGTCAGGAAGTATCATATCGCACAACCACATGTCAAAAAAAAAATCTAGCCCAATTTTAATTTGCGAGGCAAGAGGACATCCGATTCATGCGACAACCTAAGGAGTCAGAGCAACGATCTCGCATACAGATAAGAATGAAGTTGCTTTCAGGGTCCTTAATGTAATTCTCAGTATAATCGACACCAGATTTGTAGGTGTAGGGCAGTCTGTGGGGTCACTGTGAGTTGAATGATAGACAGACCGGTTGATATAAAGAAACTTAGAAATATGTGCGTTGCAACAGCAGTGAAACCACAGACAAATACTGCGTTCAGCCTAAAGGTGGATTAAAAAGCACTTTGTAAAAACCGCTTGACAGGAAGCAAGTGAAGTGAACTTAAACGTGGCCACTTCAGTTCGAGGCGTTTTCGATATCCACAGACGCTCAACAATTAGAGTAAAAGAAGAACAGCGCACACGCACACAGGCGCGGCCTCCCAGCAGAGAGTAGCTAGCCAAAGCTACAACACCGCCTATTGCTTCCGACATGATGTAACGCAAGGCGGCGAGCCATAATGAATTAAAACAACAAAAACAGTAAAGCTTGTTTAAACATGAAAAGCGTATAGCTCGCACGCCACCGGAGAAAATAAATGGCCGTAACAAGTCACCCCTCTAATTAATTAACCGTGTAATTGAATGACCCACCACACCCAATTTGTCATCGATGTTTATTTCCTTTCATGCTTCTGCGCGTTGTGTGTGGGCATAAGGGCAGCGCAATTTATGACCGCGCTCCGAAAGCTCAGCAAGCCGGCAAGAAGAACGAAGGGTAATTAAGCAACGAAAAATAAAGCAAGCGTACGCCATACCAAAGCCTTGGTCGTGAAGACAGCACTCTGGGCGGTTCTCTCCCACTGTACCCTGGCCCATTTCAAAATCGAATTACCTATTTTTGCGACAGGCAATTATATGGACACTGCCACATTCGCGGCGTAGGCGCCCTCGTTGCGCTGTCCAAGTGTATGGAGTATGCACGGTACGCCAGTGAATGGTTATAGAAGCTATTTGTAGACGCGAGAGACGCGCATGCGTTTGACCATACAAAAAAAAAAAGAACGAGAAGGCCAAAAAAAGTCACCGCATATCCACGAAGTGAATGATGATGAGTGGGCGATGCATCGGGGGATCATGCGGGTAACCATGAATCCCCCGTGTGTATATATATATATATATATATATATATATATATATTGTGAGACGTCGACCGATGCGATGCCTTTATTTCCGAGCAGTCGCCCGAGGCAGAGACGAAGCACCGCACGAGACAAAATATGATGAGTCGTATGTATGACGATGACGATATGCACAAATAGCGCTCACACAAGATGATGAGTCATTTGTACAGATGACGACGACGATATGCGCAAAATGCGCTCACACTAACTTCCCCCCTTCAAGAAAGCGGTCAGCAAGAATGCAAGCTAGAAAGGGTAGGTACGGCGCATATAGGGTTTCAGGCGAGATACGTGAACGATTTCCGTAGTGTGGCGGCGGCGGTCAGTAGCTGAGCTGACAGGAATGACGTGGTAGTTAACGGCCGAAGTTCTTAGCAAAACGGTGTAGGGGCCGAGATATCTGTGGAGAAATTTTTCACAGAGCCCCGATGCGCGAACAGGTGTCCACAAAAGAACTTCGTCGCCTCGGCGGAACGAAGCAATGCGACGCGTCGCATCATAGCGAATTTTTCTTTTGTCCTGAATGGTAGCGGTGTTGGCGCGGGCAATTTCACGGCAGCGGGAGATGCGAGCAGCAAATTCTTCAGGAAGAGACGCGGATGGAGCAGCAGGTGCTGAAAGGAATGTAGTGTCCAAGACGAAAGACGGCGCACGACCGTACACAAGGAAAAAGGGACTGTAATTGGTTGTACGTTGGACGGCAGTATTATACGCAAACGTCACGAAAGGTAGGATGGTGCTCCAGTTGGTGTGATCGGGTCGAACATACATTGACATCATGTCAGACAAAGTTCGATGAAAACGCTCTGTAAGACCATTTGTTTGCGGATGGTACGATGATGTCGTCTTATGGGTGGTGTCAGAGGCCTGGAGGACTTCCCATAGGACACGCGATAGGAACGTCCTGCCACGGTCACTCAAGAGGACACGAGGTGCGCCGTGGCGCAAAACGATACTGTGCACGATAAACTCGGCGACTTCGCAGGCAGTACCAGAGCGAAGAGCAGCTGTCTCAGCGTACCGCGTTAGATGATCCACTGCGGTAACGATCCAGCGGTGACCAGCGGGCGTGAGTGGGAGGGGTCCGTACAAGTCTATGCCCACAATTTCGAAGGGGGTGGATGGGCATGGTAGAGGCTGCCGAGGGCCGGCTGGAAGGGATGTCGAGCGTTTTCTGTGCTGGCATGACGCGCAGGATCCAACGTATTTGGCGACAGAGGTGGAAAGGCCCGGCCAGAAACAACGCGTTTCGATGCGGTCGTAGGTCTTATGAAAGCCCAAGTGGGCAGCCGTCGCCTCGTCGTGAAATGCTTCTAATACTTGGAGTCGAAGTGAGCGAGGTATGACTGGTACCCAACGGTTACTGGAAGGATGGTAGATTGATCGAAATAACGCTCCACGTTGAAGCTTAAAACACGAAAGTTGCCGTCTTAAGCGACTATTGGGGGTCGTGCCAAGCCAGTAAGTCGGTCGATCAGCGTACGGCAGTATGGGTCAGTACGTTGGAGTGAGACGAGGTCAGTAGACGGAAGAAAGTCAACTGAGACAACTGACTGTCCCGGGCTACTGGGCGTGTGCTGAGACGTGTGGCTAGATGGTGACGTGCATACCGAAGGTGAAGCATGGGCGTTTGGGGGGAGCGGGCAGCGCGACAAAGCGTCGGCATCTTGATGTTGTTTGCCGGACCTATACGTGACAGTGAAGTCATATTCCTGTAAGCGCAGTACCAAACGGCTGAGGCGTCGGGTACTGCGCCTCGGCCGTTGTATACAGGTACAGTATATTATATATATATATATATATATATATATATATATGTGTGTGTGTGTGTGTGTGTGTGTGTGTGTGTGTGTGTGTGTGTGTGTGTGTGTGTGTGTGTGTGTGTGTGTGTGTGTGTGTGTGTGTGTGTGTGTGTGTGTGTGTGTGTGTGTGTGTGTGTGTGTGTGTGTGTGTGTGTGTGTGTGTGTGTGTGTGTGTGTGTGTGTGTGTGTGTGTGTGTGTGTGTGTGTGTGTGTGTGTGTGTGTGTGTGTGTGTGTGTGTGTGTGTGTGTGTGTGTGTGTGTGTGTGCGTGTGTGCGCGTGTGGTGCGCGTGTGCGCGTGTGTGCGTGTGTGCGTGTGTGCGTGTGTGCGTGTGTGCGTGTGTGCGTGTGTGCGTGTGTGCGTGTGTGCGTGTGTGCGTGTGTACATGTGTACAGTATATACAGCGCTTATATAGCCCTTGGGCACCGCAGCGCCCCTAGCGGTCTCCATGCAAAGCAGAGCTACGGGCGGACAACGGACGACGAGGGACAAGGCTCGGCCCCAAGGTGCTTCGCCCCTAAAAGACGCACCGCCACGTTCCGCTCAATCCGTTCTGCAGCGAAGTCAAGGTAGCGTTCCGCCTCCCGCAGCTGGCGTGAGCACTGGGCTCACAACACTATAGCATTACTGCCGATCAGCCGTGTGCCTACCACATCGTGGCGCATTCAGTGGTATGAGCGCAATGGACAGTAAACTTCCAGCTACAAATGCCGACGGTTTTCCTTCAGTCTCAACTCGCGCACCATCGAGGTGGGGCGCTGGCGGCGCTCCCGATTCCACCAGCGTTGAGAAGGGCCTCGTAGATGCCGGTAATGTTTCTGCTGCGCAGCAACAGTGTCTTCCAAGTGCTATTGACCTGCCGGGGTGGCTCAGCGGCTATATGGTGTTGCGCTGCTAAGCACGAAGTCGCGGGATCAAATCCCGGCTTCGCCGGCCGCATTTCGATGGCGGAGAAATGGAAAAACACCCGTGTCCCGTGCATTGGGGGCACGTTAAGATCCCCTCGTGGTCAAAATTAATCCGGAGTACCCCACTACGGCGTGCCTCATAATCAAAACGTGGTTTTGGCACGTAATACGCCAGAATTCATTTTGTCGTCAGGTGCTACGTCACGCCAACATGTCACCCTCGCGCAACACTAAACCTAGTTATCGTTGGTGAATGCATCACCCTTCGGGCAAAACTGCCATTTCTTTCTGCCGAACTGCCGGTGCACAACACGGAATCTTGTTGTTGACTAAACCAATTTTGTAATAACCTAGAGTATACGCTTGAGTGACAATGTCGACATCTCTGTTTATTTTACGCTCATCGTAGTCTTCCTCCTTAATCTTTCTTCTACTTCATCTACTTTACGATGGTGCAAACTCAGAAAGCTCAGCTTACCCGCCACGGTGGTTAAGTGGCTGTGGCGTTCCGTACTAAGCACGAGGTCGCAGGTTTTAATTTCACGGTCGTGGCGGTCGCATTTCAATTGCAGCGAAGTGCAAAAAACACTCGTGTACTTTTATTTAGGTTTACGTTAAAGAACCCCAGGTGGTCAAAGTTAGTCCCTAGTCGTTCGCTGCAGAGTCCCTCGTAACCCGCTGGGCAGTTTTGGGAAGTTAAACCCCACAATACAAAAGAAAGCTCCGCAAGTCTGTGGGGAAAACGCAGTGTAATGAAGCAAGTAACAAATCAAGCTTAAGCCAGGGCCCAGCCAGGACGTGATGGTGTCAGCACGCAGACAGCGCGTCTAGTCGTTATCTCCTACTGTACCCTTGTACTTCCAGTTGCTTAATTCAAATTCGAGTCATTTATCGTAATCAAAAAAGGCTTGCAACCGAACAGATATGTGGGTCCCAAAAGCTGGAGGAACATTCATCATTATCATCATCATCACCACCACCATCATCATCACCATCATCATCACCATCATCGTAATCATCAGGCTATTTATGTCCACTGCAGAATGACAGTCTCTCGCACCGATTTTCAATTACCCCTGCCATACGCCAGCTTATTCCACCTTGGACCTGCAAATTTCCTAATTTCATCACGCCAGCTAATTTTCAGCAGTCCTCGACTGCACTTCCCTTCTCTTGGCACCCATTCTGTAACTAGTGGTCCAGATGCTATCTGCCCTACGCATTACATGGCCTGCCCAGCCCTATTTCTTTCGCCTAATGTCAACTAGAGTATCGGCTACCGCCATTTTCTCTCTTATGTACACCGCTCTCTTCCTGTCTCTTAACGTTATGCCTAACACATCTCGTTATATCGCTATTTGCGCGGTCCTTAACTCGTTCTCGAGCTTCTTTGTTGGCCTCCAAGATTCTGCCCTATATGTTAATACCGGTTGAATGCAATGATTGCACACACTTATTTTCAAAGGTAGAGGTGAGCTGCCCATCATGCCTTGGTAATGCTTGCAGTGTGCGCTCAAGCCCATTTTTATCTTCTGCAGATGTCCTTCTCATGATGCGGGTCCCCTGTGACTAATTGGCCTATATAAACGTGCTCTCGCATCGACTCTAAAAGCTTACTGCAAATCACAAGTTCTCGTTCTCTTGCTAAGCTATTGAACATTATATTTGTATTCAAGGGAACTCTTGCACTTTGTCGTCTAAGGTTTCCAATCATATGCTGTAGGTCATCTCTGGCGTTACTCAATACCGTTGATCCTGACACCTATCATTCCCTGCTCTAGCAGCTTGAATACTACTACGCTTGCAGTGAAAAGCGTTGCAGAGATCATGCCTGCTTGTCCGACCCCCTTCGTATCCAATGTTTTTTTTTTCGCTTTCATTGTGAAGAATTAACGTGGCTATACAATCTTTAGAGATTTTAGATAAGACTGACCAACCGACCCCAAAATGCGTAGGTGTGGTTAACATTATATCAGGCACAAACTAAATTGCGTGGTAGCTACTATTGCTATGAGTACATCCATCTACACAGTAAATAATTTTTGAAACATGTATGGCTTATGGAAAGGCAAGGAAATTCCATTCTGGACATCGCGTGGATGAAGGCCAGCCACACAATCTATACTTGCACAGACCAACTACAAATCAAGCCTGCGGCCGCAGCGGCAGCTTTTACATATGTACCTCACCAAGATGCTTTGCGTACCCGAGTGTCGCAATCAAATTTATATCTCTCATGCAGTCGGCGTTCAAACCACGCCTTCCACTACGCGAAGGTGCATCAGCTGCCGCTCACGTCAAGCACCTGCCGGAATAAATTTTCCTTATATCAACTTTTTCTCTGATCTGTATTACGTAAGACTACTTTTTTTATACCGCTTCCACAGATTGATCTACGTAGGCATAGATTCGCAGTCCCCTAGCGTTGAACCACGATGGACCAGCACTGGAGCCTGAAACGAAATCAGCATAAAATCTTCAGCTGCGTCCCAATACGTTCACCGCGGAGACATCTGTGCAGACAACACCGCGCAGGCAGTGAAGGGAGAATAGTGAAGAGGCAGACAAAAAGTGGGATAAGAGCATGAAAAGGAAATAAAGTTTGCCTGGGCGTTCCGAAGACGTGACGCGCAAGCATATGTTATCGTACTGACGTCCACTACTCGCCAGTCGAGTCGTCCGACTACAGACATTGCCGTTCTCTCTTCTTGTTTTATGTGCTTTCCCTTAGGCAGCAAGCTCACGTACAATATGGGGGCGACGTCCATCGTTCTATCTGAGCAAACGACTTCTGGCATGATAACGCATGAAAAGCTAGCGTGAGGAGACAAGTTGCACTGGGAGTACGCCAAGAATGTCTTCAGAACTGACGTTTTGAATCGCGTCCATGTGTTCCCAAGCGAGCGCCTTTAATGAACGTTTGTGGGAACGAGAGACAGAATTTAAGTCTTAAAACCTCCCGTCGGCATTCAAGTAGGGCCAGAAGAACAACGACTCCATAAGAAACACTGACGCACAAACGTACCTACGCGTTAAGTAAAACGTATCGTGCCGAGCAGACCCTGTTGTTTTCTTCCCTTAATAAATGCAACATTTCATGCTCAACAAGAGGTAAGTTGTGATGTATACGACATTGTCCCTAAACTCCGCTCTCTCTTGAAGCATATTACAAATCATTTCTGCAGAATCCCGCAAGGTGGAGGAATAACCATGACAGGGATTATTTGTCATCCACCAGACAGTAGCCGAATCTACAAAGGAAACACCACAAACGTTTCTCGGAAAAAATACTTCGCAGTTGAAGATAGTATTCTTTCTGGTACGTAGATTTAACGCGGGATCAACGCATTTCTGGGACGTCATTTGAGATGACTATAGAATTGGATAGCAGATCGCCGAGCAAAGTTAAATTAATTAACAACTCGAAGCCTGCGGTTCGCAATATTCTGTGTCCCTGTGCTTTGACTCGCATGAACGTATTTATATAGTAGCTTTGGCTGCTGCTGGTTGGATAAAAAACTTTCTCCTAACTCTTTTCTGTGTTAGCGAGACATATAACAGAAGTTAACACTTACGACCACTAATTACAATCAAAGTTACAGATGTGTAACGTCACAAAATGACTGAGAGTATCTTCCCGAGTTCATAGTTACGGGCAGCGCTAACGACGAGGGCAGAGAAAGAGATCACACAGGACGGGCACTCACATTTACCTGTCTTCGTCATTTGGGCTGCCCGTAATCATGAACCATGCGCGTAATCATGAACTAGCCCAATTTCTGTTCTCTTTTCGAGTGTAGCGAACGTTGGCTCTGCTGCTCACGGCACGACCCAACATTCTTCTAGCACGGGCGTTCACGCGAACCCGACCAAGTCATCATAACTCGGCTTGTGCTACAGTATCCCTGTCGGACCCACGTTAAAGCTAAGCTACTCGTTTGGGCTAAGCCATTGTCAGATAAGGATGTATGAACACCTAGCGGCGTCGTGTTGGTTGACACGGTGCGACAACCCTGGTGAGGTACCTCTATACAGCGTCGAATCATGCTGGTGGCTTAATTCGAGTTCACACATTCTGCTGTGTCGCTGGCTGTCTCTGGACATTTCTGTTTTTTGGAAGTCGTGCCATATTACACTCTAATGTTTTGCATGTATGCGCTAAGGCATTTTTTGTATGTGAGTTAAATGAGTGTTTTGTAGAATCGGGTGCTCAGTGACCATAGCGTACCACTGTAGGCCTGTAGAAGACGGGAGTGTGGTACTTGTATGGCAGGTCAAGTCCATAGTAAATTCTTACTCGACGCGATAGTTTAAGACATGTAATCCAGTAATTGTGGGCAAGGTAATGCAAACAGGAGGCCTTTGCGGCACCTTTCTCGGCTACCATATTCACACAGTACGCTGTAGTGGTTTGTAAAGAAAGGCACAGGCCAGCTTGATGCACAGTACACTAGAAGCGAAGGCCGAGCGGCCAATTTCAAACAGTTCTCATAAGTACTAGAAATGTATTTCATTCCGCCCTATTTGGAAACTGGTTCATTCTGCAAAGTATAACATTGGCGACACGCAATCGTGTAAGAACAAAGGGAAATGCACAGACATCTTTACCACAGGGGCTAGTGGCTGTTACTGTCGTTGGACAATGCCACTCAAGCTCGTGTCAGTCATGGCATGGGTGATATCGAAGCTGACTGCGTCTTTTCGTCATGCACCCCATCACCATCCAACTGAGAGCTGCGCTTGATCGACACTGCGCAAGTGATTTCACATGACATTGGCTGCAGGCAACCTTGTAAAAACTAAGGGAGCGCCCCAAACATAGTTAGTCAAAGACAATGGCAGAAAACACAAACTTTCAGCCTTGTCCCACCAACCTTAGCTTTGCAACCTGCTGAAAAAGGAGTGCTCAAGAAAAATTGCACGGCAAGAAAACAGGCAAAAGAGAAAAGCTCTTTTCCTAGTGTGAACCGTAACCCCATGGATATATATATATTGAGAAGAGGTTTATTGGTGGTGTCCTTCAAGGAGGCTACGAGTTCAAGGAACGGCGAGGCAGCGTGGGGCAGCATCTCCAAAAACACCAGCGACCAGCAGCCTGAGCAGGGCGGGCCAAGCGTTGGCGTTGCCGCTGGACGGAGGCGCGTCTTCTTCTTCACAATCGCCCCCGCAGAAAAAGAGCCATCCTGGCGACCTAACAGGTTGGAGGCCGAGGGTCATGGTAGGGCTTGAGATGCACCACGCACGTGGACGAGGTGACGTCCATGCCGGCACATGTCGTCAGATGGAGAAAGTGGCTCGATGAGAAAATTCACCGGGGACGTTCGCTCGAATACACGGTAAGGCCTTTAGTACTTTGGAACGAGTTTCGAGGAAAGCCCAGGAGTTTGGCAAGGGACAGCCAGCCATACAAGACACCCTGTGGCATACGTGGGATTGGGAAGTGAGTCGGCGCGGCCTTCCTTCTGGAATATTGTTGTTCTTGTGATGGAAATGTGCGCGCGAGCTGGCGGCACTCTTCGGCTCGTCGGGCAGCTTCGTAACCAGGTGGACCAGCCACGGCGACCACATTTCAATGGGGGCGAAATACGAAAACACCCGTGTACTTAGATTTAGGTGCACGTTAAAGAACCCCAGGTGGTCCAAATTTCCGGAGTCCCCCACGTACTACGGCGTGCCTCATAATCAGATCGTGGTTTTGGCACGTAAAACCCCATAATTTAATTTTTTTTCGTAACCAGGTGGGCACTCGGAAGTGTCAGGACGGTATGGTCGCTCACGCAACGGCTGGTGTAAGCCGGCATCAATGTAGTGCTGCACTTGCGACGCTCGGCCCCGTTGCGGCTGAGAAACATCTAAATAATTTCTAAAGTGATGTAGAAGCTGAAGGAGCTCGGAGTGTTCGGCAGCGGTTAGTGTAGTGGCAATGGAACTGAAGAACATGTCAATCGACGACTCTTCAAGCATTGAAAGGGTGAGGAATTCGTTGGAATCAAGAGGGAAAGATTCGTCTGGCACGGTAACGAAGAACGAAGAGTCGAGTGGCCGCGTGTAACCCGCACCTCCACCAATTGAGAAGAGGTTTATTGGCGGTGTCCTTCAAGGACGCTACGAGTTCAAGGAATGGCGAGGCAGCGTGGGTCACCGTCTCCAATGACACCAGCGACCAGCAGAGAGAGCAGAGCGGGCCGAGCGTTGGCGATGCCGCTGGCCGGAGGCGCGTCTCCTGCTTCACTATATATATATATATATATATATATATATATATATATATATATATATATATATATATATATAGCTTGGTTTGAGGCCTTCATCTTCTTCTTTTTGAGCGACTAAACATTTGAGCACTTTCGCATTAGTAATGTCCGGCCTTTCATGAACATGGCTCACGAACGAAAACATTTGCGAATCCGGCCGCAGATCCACATTCTTGTACGCATTTCTCTGCGTTTTACGTGCACTCTCTCTGTGCAATTTGAATGCGACACCATTTCGGTAAGTACAGCGCGCACTGCTTCACCAACCGCAGCACGTTAAGTGGACAACATCGAATCCACAGACTGCGTATTTTTCTAAACACCGCGGCTTGAGGATAGAATACGGGATGCCGGAGGTTCAATATATACTTCGGACGGAGCATTCCTGAAGAGGCGACCCTAAGCGGTGGTGAGAACGTGGCCAGCCTTGCTCATTCGGCCAGCTCAAGGGTATACACTCGCAAGGGTGAATAGCAAAATATCAGCCTCCCCCTCACCCCCACCCTCTTTTCGCCACCGCCTGACCCCGAACTTCCATCCAAACTCCTCCCGTTGCCGAGCTTAGCCCGGTTCCCATAGGCGAGCAGCACTGCCGCAGGCCAACGCCGAAGGTGGCATCCAGTTGTACGGCCACATCTGTATGCGATGCGTCCGATGCTGCCTCTTCTTCCGGGGCAATGAAGAAAGGCGAATGAAATGGGTTTGCTTATCCCCGACGAACACCACTCGAACGGTCATCGACGATCAGGGGCCGAAGAAAGCCAACGGCTAGGCAACGCCGACGGGCCGACGCTTTCATAATATACGCAGGCACACAAAAGGAAAATCCAATCACCTGGCGCTGCAGTCGCATTCCGAACACGAACGCGGGAGACACGTTCGTGTTCCGAGGATTCGCCATTTCTCTGTGTGCGAAGAAAAGACGCCGAGCGAGCCGAGGAGGAACCGATATGAGTGCCCGACTGTTGGGCACTGTGTATCGCGCGGGGGCGCCAGAAGTTGTCGCGATGGCGAGGAGGGTGCAGTGGACCCAGCTGGCGTGGCTTCTTCGACACGATTGATTAAACGCGGTATTTCTCGTGCCAGGTCTTGCGAGCGATAGATGGATACGCGCGCAATTCTATGCGCCGAGGCGGATGAATGACGCGCTGAAAATGGGGTCACCAGAAAAAATTCTGGGATATTCTTGCTACCATCAAGAGCAAAATAAAAGGAAAGAACTACAGTGAGAGAAGCGGGTGCAGCATTCGCTCGGAGTTGAAATAGGCGCAAGACCTGCTTTTTTCTTTTTCTTCTTTTTCAATATATGAGCACGCCCCAGAAAACTCAGAAAGAATGAAAGATGTCGCAAGTTAGGAGGTCGGTGCCTAAGATTTTAAACAGCAATTAACGAAAACAAATTATTATCGATGTTAAATCGTGCTTACTTTTTTATCAGAATTGTACAAGAAAATCAAGGGACTTCGATGAACGCGTCCATTCCACTTTCTTGATTTTCTGTTTGTTTATATTGTTTTTGTTTTTCAGAAAGCTGACGCTGCGACTGTTCTGGCTAATTGAAACGCCGGGCACTTGTATGAACGAATCAGCATCAAATAAACTTTAACATCTACTACAACAGAACACATGACACCTTCGTTTACTATCAATGTTTCTCAAACAATTCTAGGTAAAAGGCGGGACTCATTTTATGTAAACTGCTCGCTGCTTAATTTGCAGTGAGGCTCGAAAAATTGCAGACTTCAAATTCAGGACATTCTAGTATCTAATGATGAATGTCACCAAGAGCTTGACAATACACATGCCACGATGATGGGCCAAGTCCTATCTTGCACCGGCAAGCTGGAGAGAGAGAGAGAGAGAGAGAAAAGTTATAAGGCAAAAGCAGCGAGGTTAACCAGGCTGAGCCCGGTAGGCTACCCTGCACTGGGGAGGGGGGAAAGGGGATTTAAAGAGGAAAAGGAGGAGAGACGTTCAGAGTTTGCACAGTTACACAGACAAGCGTTCATCGCTGAGTTAGTCATAGGTGGTCATACAGGCTGGCGGATTTCAAAAACACGCAGCAGCGCCTTTGCAGCCTTGCACGTAGCAGACGCACGAGGCCATGCGCCCAAGATTTTCTCCTCTGTAAAAGGCCTGTCATCTGAGTGCCCCAAAGCTCCAGCGCCAAGCTGGAGTTTGCGCTGAACCTGTACGGATATGATATAGGAGAGCGGCATCGGTTCTGTAAAGTCCCTTAATCACATATGCAGAATGTAAGATATTATTAGATGATCTGGAGCGCAAGACGGCTATACACACAAATGTAAGTGATATTTTGTTTCCGCTGGGATATTGTATATTTTCGAGAGAGGTGCTTCTGCTACTTCTAAAGTGAATGAGAAGTGAATGGTGATCCGTGTGGGTCGTCGTGGTTTGGAAAACGCGCCACGTATTGGGCTCCGTATCAACTTGTTTTTGATACATGGCATTGTTAGCTGGACTGCAAAGTATTTCACACCGTATCGCGTGTGATAGGTGGCGGTCAGGCGGAGCAATTGCCAGCAACGTTTGCAAGGCTAGGTCCACCTGCAACAAGCAGCACCCCTCCTCCTCGTCCTCTTCTGCACAGTTCTGGTCTTATCTGCGATAAATGCTGAGGATCTGTACTTAGAAGTAGGAGAAAAAGCACCGAATCTAAAAAATTGGACGGAAAAAAAAGGACCAGTATTCATAATCAAGTTCTCACTCTGAACCGGCTCGTGTGAAGAAACGCCAGACAGTGGAAAGAGAGAACGTATCATTAGTTAAGCAGGCGCGTCAATGACACAAAGCTCTTCCGAAGCAAAATCATTTAGAAAATACAAAGACGTTTTGGGACAGTGTTCATGCCTGCATGTCCATACTGAACAACATCATTTTATTGTCAGCAGGTTGTCCAAAAAATAGTACAAATGAGCGTTGCACCAACTGTTTGCGTAAAGCTTTAACGCTAGCGGGAGATATCTCACAAACCACGGACAAAAAAAAATGTGGGAGCCACTGAAATATACGCACAATGTAGGAAGTGCTGACTGACATATGGAGGTGTTGATGATCATTTACAGTGCTAAGCAAAGTGCTGATAAGCTGTTCTCGTCCCTATGCATGATATCATATTGCATAGTGAGAATAAAAATGAGAATAAATTATGTAGACTATCTAATATACAATATATACAACAAATATAAACCATGTTATTTGCAAGAGGTTACGAGCACAGATGTAATGTTCACCGGTATTTGTCCAGAATTCAACAAAGTCGTCTGCCCCGCAGAGCCTGTAACGACATAAGGCTTTTTTCGTCATAGTCTATGCCAGAGAAAATTACACAGCGTGATTTTGCCCTTCCGGCAAAGGCATTAACTGGTTTGTCGTCTTTCCCTGCAGTGACAGCACGTGTACGTGGGAACATTCCCACAGCAAATTTATCTAGAACCGAAATATGTGCCAGTTTATCACCGCGTCAAGTATTCTCTGTAGCTGTACACCTTTATAATTCGCGTTGTGTCGTTAAGTTGTGCTCTTGCGGAGTTTATTTAGAACAATTTACATACATACATTGTCTTGGACGTGGCAAAAGTCACAGCACGTGCCAAAGAAGCTAAGCCAACCTACGGAGTAAGAGCAGCAGGATCCATCACAGCAACACTACAACAGTTACAATCATAGTAACTATGGAAGCAATCTTCCTATGATTGACATGTTTTAACCAGATATCGAACAGAACTAACACAACATGGCACACTATCAGGAAAAAAGAACATCCGCAGTCCACAACAACATAAATTAACACACATCAGTGAGAAAACGCTCTTCCACCATCTTGTTTAATCGAATAGGTGGAATTACTTCAAATAAAAGACCTCAGATTACAGGCGTATTTGTTAAAGGTGTCTGGAGTTACTAACTTAATTTTTAATCACCACAGTTCGCATGTGTGTAAAATTTATACAGAGATTGTCTTCTTAGTGTGTAATTTCATGTTCTAATAGAATATTTAGCGTCAGATACTTTATCAAAAAATATTTATGGTGACCGAACATTTACTGTTCTAATTAGTTTCTATAACCAAGTTGCTCTACTTTCAGCATTTTCAATATTTGAAAGCATGGCGTGGTGTTTAGCCTGAGACAAATATTTTCTGTAACTCTGTTGATTGTTTTTGTAATGATTCAAAATATTTCTTGGTTTGTTTTTTGAACACCATACTTAACAGTAGTAACTTAAACGTGAAAGGACAAGTTCGTTGTAGATCTGACGCCTCATATTTATAAGCAAATAATAGCTTAACCGTTCTAAGTTTCAATTGATGGTCTCAAATTGGCACTGGGCGATAGAATACGTTGACACCATGAGAGATTTTTCTTGGTATAGGACACCTAGAAACCGAGTTAGTCATTTGATAAAACTACCTCGAAACTTTAATGGCAACTCTGCAGGAACTGCCATTGTCCTTCAGCTTTGAATAGCGAGTACTTTGTTCTGTTAGTGTTCAATAGAATTTAATATGATTCTAACCAGGGGCCTGATTTTGCCATCCGCATGTTTGCTTGTTTATAAGGTTTTAGTACATCGATGCAGAGTTAATATACCACTGCTGCCAAATTACGTCAACTCCGTGCAAAGTAATCAATTCATAACTTGCATTCCTAAACCAAGTTGTTGGTGTGTATTGTATCGTTGCCTATACATGTGTGTTATCTTTACTGGCTGTCCAAAGCAACCGCGCTCGCAAATGCGGAAATTTTTTTACTTTATTATGCGTTTCTCTCATACCAAGCCAAAACACCTTTGTACGCGCTGTGTATTGCGCAGACACCGAGGCAAAATACACGCTTGAGCAGGGCCGGAACTAACCTCAGAGGAATAACGCGTATATCAGATTACGAAACAACTCTCAACAGACTGGTGGTAACGCTCGTTTTTGCGTCAAAGCGAGGCCATTGTGAAATGTGCCACACAGTTCATAGAGGTAAAGTTCGCCGCAATATCTGGCGTTCAAGCCCGTGTTGCAAATTCGAGGCGAAGGTCGTACAGAATGTATACTTGTACATGGGTCGTGCTTGGTAGAAGTCGTTTTACGGGTTATATTCCTACCTAGCCTGTGGGCCTCGCTTTTTTTACAACCGGTTCGGTCGTCTTTCTAGCTTGAAATATGTCCGGCACCTCTGCCCCGCGCTAGCTCGAATGCCCTTCTGCTGCTTCTTGCCGAGTCCCTGTAATGTGTGTGGTATGCAAAAGCCCGGGAACTTTGAACTCTGTTCCGTCCGGCGTCGGATTTCGCCATCGAGCGAGGTATCAAGTATATACATTGTAACATGCGTGGTTCGTGAATACAGACGCGCATAGTGCTTTGGCAACTTCACGTCTCAGTCAGGGGGAAAATACTCAAATTTGCTTCTGTATTATGTGCCACTAGCAGCTCGAAAGAGCACCAGCCTCTGTCGCTCCGACACCACTCTGCAAAACTACAATACCAGTAGCCCTAAAGTTATTTGGGTGGGTCGAAGATAGTTTGGTGGTGCATATTGTTTGTTATTGAAAGTCACCACCCATATAATTCTTTATTAGTCCTGCAGCCGTAATATTACAAGACTATAGTTAGCCATCGCTGAGTTTATGACCTTAATAAATGTTGCCCAAAATACTGAGGGAAAGTGTAGCGTCGTCTTACGCACCATTTCGCTTTCGATGGTTATACCCGAGACTAGCAAATATAACGAACTGTTCAATTTTGAGCGGCAAAAAAAAAGAACACAGACCCTTTCGTGCCAGCCCCGCAGTAAAATATTGTTAAGCTAATAATAAAAGGACAGCATTAACTTTGACCATCGTCTCGTCTAAGTCCCGTATTCTAGAATGCCCATCCACTCAAATATCAACGGCGACTCAATGATGAAGATGTCTATGATTTATTGGCATCCGCTTCAAAACGGGGCGATGACAAATAGTCACCTAGCCTGCTTGAGTAACTGACATATATTTATTAGTCTAGCATTTATTGTCTCCTTATTCTTTCCTTTCTTCCTTGAAACCTCTATATCTACATTTTATAGACATTTTATAGACATAGCTATGCCTGTAACGGATGCGACCCTATGAATTTATTCCGTGTTTTTTCCAACCATTGCTCTAAACGTCTCTTGCTTATCTCGACTGTAGACGGGTTAACGCTATCATCCGCTTTAAATCCCATCGTTTATGGAAGGTGGACGCTTCTTGCTGGTCTCACTGGGTGAATAACTTCGCATGCCATTAGGATGTGCTCAATTGTCTCCGGATTTTTGCTGCTGCAGACACATGCCTGATCCTGTTGTAAATATTTGCTCCGGTATCCTTTAGTCCTTAGGCAATTAGCTCGGGTCTCAAATAGCAAGGCGCTGCATTTGCGTAATCGTATAAATGTTCCTTTCTAATTTATTTCTTCGGGAAGGATGCAATTAGTACATCAATTTATTTGGTCATCGAATTAGTACATAAATTTATTTGGTCATCGGACTTTGTTGCAAATTTGCTTATTACGCTTTACCTGCTCTTACATTGGCCTAGAATTCGAAGCAATCCTACTTTTCTAAGTGCAGAAGGCAATAAGACTGTGCAGATGCACAATCATTGCAAATTTTTGCACTTATAACACAATATTTCGTTTAATATTTATAAATTATCAAAGTCACAGTGCCGTTTTAAGCTAGAAGGTCGAAGTTTACTGAAATCCGTGAACTAACCATCATTCCCATGCGGCCGGAACCGCCATGATAATTAGCTCCCATAGATACTAACGTCAGAGTTCCCTCTAGCAATTTTGGTAGGAAATTCTACTGGGGTAAAAAGATAGGCGTGCTAGCAGCGCACGTGTCACGCCTACGCACACGCCATTGATGCGCAAAGAGCGCCCTGCGCTAGTATAGAGCGCCCCGGCGTCTTAGCGCGATCGGGCACGCTTGCAACCTCTTTCTAAAAGCATAAGAGTCAACAACTTCACTGTTCCAGCTTATTCGGTGCGTGGGTGTCACGGACGACGCTGGCAACTTTTGTCAACTCCGTTCCCTTCTTTTAAAGCGGGGGGAGAAAATTAGTTCCGAAGGCTAATGAGAAAAGTCAACAGCAGGCTAACGGCGCCAATTAGAGGGTCGTCGTTCGTTACTGTGCTATCGCGTGTATATATATATTTTGGAGCGAGGATGTCTGGAGCCTTTGGGAAAATTACAGGATTCGATCGATTTTCACGATTGATTTTTCTTTGTAGCATAGAAGCGCCTATAACTGCTAAACCATAAAGTAGAGAGTAAGCAAGACATTTAATAAACATTGATTAAGCTCGATGTTTATATATCATTTTGTTTTAATACTCGTTCCTCTACCTTTAAGTGTACTTTTTACGTGGGCATAAAGAGGATTCACCAACCCTTGTTCGTTGTATTACAGGAAATTGGGTTCGTCTAGTAGGCCGTAAGAAGCTTAAAAAGTGCACGAAGGTCAACAAACTTAGACTGCTGATAAGTGTTTCCATGTGAGGGCTGCAATGTTAGTTATTTTTGTATTCATCACTAGCTGTATGAAAGCTTGTACAATCAAAAACTGACGTTTAAAATATCGATTGAAATTACACTAAGCTACGTTTTCTTCCTCCCTCAGCCTTTAAAGTAGTATAGCAATATAAAAGTGATCATTGTTCAGGGACGGCTTATAGGCCTGTGAAGGGGCGGGGAGCATAAATCGCCATGCTCATCCACTCACAGCAGGAAATCCGAACGGGCCTTCTGGATGCAAGACAATAGCGTACGATTTGAGGTGCTGTTAAATCGTGTCTTCGGAGCATTTTCAGTTTGAACGCTGACCTTAGCATGCGCAGTATGAACGCATATCTCGTAGCTGCTGTAGTCAAAAAGGTCTGCAGCTAGAATGAATGGCCCATACGTTCATCGTGTTGATGCAAGAACGCAATTATCTTGCTTCTCCCGCTTCTCTGTGATGTGAGGTGACGCTAAAAAAGGCTTGCGTAGTATGGCTTCAAGATCTTTCCTGGATGTTACGAGAGATGACCACAGAGCAGGGAAGTACCAGGGAACGTGTCTGAAGGCGGAGACACCTTTCGCTGGCTAAGGGACGTAGTCTGGGATCATCAGGTCAAAGAGATACGTTAAGCCAGCCGTAATTTGTGGTGCGCAGCAAGAGACTACCAAGAAAGAAAATAAACTTTCTTGCCTATGCGGGATTCGAGCCTGCGTACCACCGGTCCCAAGGCGAGCGTCGTAACCACAAGGCACGCTTCCAGAGTATGCATTTATGCAAACCATATGATTGCGTTCGAGTGTCGTCGTCTTCGTGCACAGCTGGCGTGTTCGTAAGCTCGTGCTCTGCGAGGTGAAGACGTTTTAGGGGCGAAGCTCCTTAGGGTGTGGGTCTGTCCCTCCTCTGTAGTATGTAGTAGTAGTAGTAGTAGTAGTCGTCGTCGTCGTAGTAGGTAGCCACGTCTAGTTTTATGAAAAAAAATATTCCGAAAGTTGTGTACGGCCGTAGCGCGGAATCGAACCAGGGACCCCTCGCTTCCGAACGCGCGGCGCTAGCCACTACGCCACGAAGCGCACATGGACACACGCACCACGATGACAATAAATACCCAACATTAACGAAAGACTGCGCGTTTCTAACGCGTTTGTGCTAGCGCGTTACGGCCCGTGTAAGAAGCTGGTGTAAGACGCCAGCCGTAGTGAATACGGGTGTAGCCTCTCCGCCTTACCCCCGTATTCATAAACGCTCCTCGACTTGAACTTAGACTTGCCACCGCCTTGGGCAGCGCGTTCGAAACGCGTTGAAGGCGGTGGCAAGTCGAGTTCAAGTTCAAATTAAAGTTGATTTTGTATATATACACGCACACAGTGTTTCTCATGTCTTTACATGATGATCGAGTGGGCGAATTACACGGAAGATTCACGGTTTACCGATGATTCCCTCCGGAGCTTCGCCCACTCATCATCATTCACCCCGTGGATATGCTGTGATTTTTTTCTTGCGCTCTATTTATGAGAGCGAGAGAGAGACGCATTCACGGAGCGGGTCTCTTGGAACGCGGTGTCGGCATTGGAACGCGGTGTCGGTGTTTCAAGCTGCGATGTGCAACGCGCAGTGACGACCGTAAGTCCGAGACGCGCGAAAATAAATTATCATCATCATGAGTAATAAGATGAAAAGTTCGCACGCACTTCCGGAAAATGCTGGCACGGCCGCTAGATAAATGGCCGTGATGCTGGGCTACGATCGTCAAGCTTCGCTGTTTCAAGCGTTGCGTGGCCGATTGCGAGGTTAAGCGTTTTTAGATTTTCTCTGGAATAAAAAACCGGTGTTATAGTTTCAGCGTCCGCCACTATGCCCCCGAAACCACTCGACGGTAATTTTAACGCGATAGCTGTTCAGGGCACCGTGTCGCAGAAAATCTGGCGTCGGTAACCGGCGTGTGATAGCGGGTGGCGGAGAAAATCATCCAACCACATCGACTGCGCAGGCCCTCCACGCGGTGCAAGGTTTTGGTGAACAAAAATTGAATTTCTCACAGTGAAATCCGTCAGAAAAATGGTACATTACGACTTTACCATTCGGCGTCGCATTCGCCGTCGGATTGTTTACCAATCGGCGTCGGGTTGTAATTTGAATGTACGAGAAAACTTAATTCTGCTATGAGGAAACTCAAACATTCCTACCAGACCTGCGCGCCGTCGGGGCAATAGTAACAATTATAAAAGTTATAAAAAAGGTGCTAGGGCCTTCACATTTTAATATAAGACCACTTATATTGCCCCTGGAAAAATGTTTTATTGCGATAGCATATATATGGACACTCCAAAGCGGATTTCGGCCGTCACCGTCGCCGTGAGGTTCCGTATGACGTCAACTGCAATGAAATCGTCGCCGCGCTCCGGACGCTGTATGTGCGAATGAAAGGGCGCGAGGGACGCGCGCTTTCACGGGGAGCGAACGCACGTCGGAGAGCAAACGCGCGTTCTGCGCCGTGCTCCCTGAAGGGCTGCGTCTCTTTATTCCGTTACAATCACCATATATAGAGAGCAAACGCGACTTCCTCCGTCGCCCGAAATGCCGTGGGGGAGGGAGGGGAGGCGACGTTTAGCTGCGGCACCAAACGCGTATTTATATAAAAGTGTTGCGAGGCGAGAAGGTGGGTAAGATTTCCGACGCTGCTCTACGAGTGTATCATTCGATCCACCCCGACCCGAGGGTGGCAAATGGCAAGGGACCCAAGCTGCTCCCCGAGTCTGGCCTCACCAGGCGAGACAGAGCCACCCTGCTGCGACTCCGGACCGGCTGCATATGGACAGCAGCTACGCTTCATGCCAAAGGCCGCAGCGCCTCCCCCTCGTGCCGACGATGCGGTGACCCCGAGACACTCGAACACCTCCTCTGCGCCTGTCCAGCCCTAGCACAGGAACGTTCGAAGGTCATCCGAGCCTATAGACTGCAGGGACTTCCTGCTGACTCACTGACCAACCTGCTGTTCCCATCCCGCTACCATCTCCCCACACTACACAGCCTCGTGGAGTTCGTGGAGGCGAGTGGGATAGCAGCATACCGCTGAGCGTACCTGCCCTTGCCGGTCCCTGCCGCCTCTGCTGCCTACCCATGTGCGGACGAGCCCCCTGAACTATCTCTCTTCTCTTTTATTGCGATAGCAATTATATGGACACTCAAAAGCAGATTTCTGCCGTCGGCGTCGCCGTCGCCGTCGCCGTCGCCGTGAGGTTCCGTATGACGTCATTTGGAGAAGAAATCGTCGCCGCGATGATAAGTGGTTCTTGAGGGAAAGGGAAAGGTTGGCGCTATCTTCTGCAGCCCTTGAGGGAGCACGGCTCAGCGCCAAACGCCGAACGCTGTATGTGCGAGTGAAAGGGCGCGAGGGGCGCGTCTTTCACGGGGAGTGAACGCACGGCGGAGAACAAACGCGCGTTCTGCGCCGTGCTCGCTTAAGGGCTGCAGAAGTAGGCGCCTCTGTTCTCCTTCACAATCACCATGTATGTAGAGCAAACGCGCCTTCGTCCGACGAGCGAGATGCCGTGGGGGAGGGGGAGGAAAGGGAGGCGACGTTTAGCTGCGGCACGCAGTGCCTATTTATATCAGAGGCTCCAGCAACAGTCACCAACGCCGCACGCATTTTGAGCGAACGCGGGCAAAACGCCGATGGCGTCGACAACAGTTCTGCGTGTTGCCGATGCTGCTGCATGTCCAAGTTTATACAGCTGATAAAGCTAATATCCTTACTCCGTATAGCTCTCTACAAGTTTGCTATCGCAATTGATGCTTCGCCTTTCAGGTGAAACTGCGACAACTTTTATTGCGATAGCAATTATATGGACACTCCAAAGCAGATTTCTGCCGTCGCCGTCGCCGTCGCCGTGAGGTTCCGTATGACGTCAATGGAGATGAAATCGTGGCCGCGCGCCGCCGAACGCTGTATGTGCGAGTGAAAGGGCGCGAGGGACGCGCTCTTTCACGGGGAGTGAACGCACGGCGGAGAACAAACGCGCGTTCTGCGCCGTGCTTCCTTAAGGGCTGCAGAAGTAGGCGTCTCTTTCCTCCTTTACAATCACCATATATGTAGAGCAAACGCGCCTTCTTCCGATGCGCGAGAGGCCGTGGGGGAGGGGGGGAAGGGGGAGGGAAGGGAGGCGACGTTTAGCTGCGGCACCAAGTGCCTATTTATATCAGAGGCTCCGGCAACAGTCACCAACGCCGCACGCATTTTGAGCGAACGCGGGCAAAATGCCGACGGCGTCGACAACAGTTCGGCGCGTTGCCGGTGCTGCTGCATGTCCAAGTTTATACAGCTGATAAAGCTAATATCATTACTCCGTATATCTCTCTACAAATTTGCTATCGCAATTGATGCTTCACCTTTCAGGTGAAACTGCGACAACTTTTTTCTTACCTCCTACTCCCCCTATCCCCTACGACGCTGCGCCGTGCTCCCTTATGGGCTGCAGAATTAATCGTCTCTTCCTTATGTATAATAAACACCTCCTCCTCATTCTGATCTCATCTAAAACCTCCGAGCCACCCCCAGAGGCACCGGCAACAGTCACCAATGCCGCTCGCGTTCGGTGCGAACGCGGGCAAAACGCCGACGGCGTCGACAACAGTTCTGCGCGTTGCTGGTGCTGCTGCATGTCCAAGTTTATACAGCTGATAAAACTACTTACTATCCTTACTCCGTATAGCTGTCTACTAATTTGCTATCGCAATTGATGCTTCGCCTTTCGAATGAAACTGCGACAATTGTTTCCAGCAATGCATTTCTGTTTAAAAGTGAAGCCTACTTTAAGGAGATCGGTGTAAGCTTGGGCTTTGTAAGCTGGCTTTTCCACGTTCAGTGTTGCAGTGAATGAAGCCTACTTGCCGTAAGCGAACGATGCGATGCGAACGGGTCCCGATAACGCTATTGCGTTCTACTATTAAAGGCGAAGCTTAAGCATCCTCCAATTTTACACACGTTTTCTAGATTAGCCGACAGCCCCAAGAATATAGGCGTGTTGTTTTTGGCAAACCGCCAGCGTAGACACTAGCTTGCCTTGTCGACATAGAAAAGGTTTTGACCTTGCGCAGTGATCAAACACCACCAAAATACTATCAAATGTATGACATTGTTGTAAGCAGACTGCGCAATGTTTCGATGCTCGAACTCTCCCTCGAGAAATTGGCACCGGAAGCGCAACGCGAACATTCTCGGAGACGTTTTGCGTTAACCAAAGCTTGTCTCAACCGCAGTAGTGTCTAAAAAGGAATGAAATCTTGCACGTGGGACGACTTGAAGCCACATGCATTCTCCTATGTAAACGTTACGGTCTTGAGATGCGGATAAATATTTTTCCGCACCACTTAAATTTCAACACTGACGTTGTTAATTTCGGCACTGGGGCTATGTAGCGTTGATTCAGAACCACTGTCTCAGATTCCCTTTTTCGCTTGAGGTTTTGTCTAGACTTTCGTCGCTAATGGAACTTTGAGGAAAAGGTCGGTGTTGGCATGCCCAAGAAGCGCTATGGTCGTCCAGATATGCGTAAAAACGCTCCGCTTATTACAGACGACGCCATGCATATGAAAGCTTGCTGCTAAGCATAAGCCGTACGCGTACATAGCACGCAGAAATGCACCAAGATTTTGCGCAGTTGCTGTCACATATTTAACTCAAACACACGAGCAAAGTTTCTGCCCGGAACATTCCAGTAAGCTACAAAACATTTATTTTCAGCAATCTTACGCGTCATAAATACCCGTATATGGTATTATAGTAGCAAGTTATATTTAACATCATGTGTTCGAATGTTGTCAACGTTCCTAGTTAACAGAAGCTGGCTGTAGAAAGCAAACGGCGGATATGAAAACAATAGATGCCGCTCGTGAAATGTATTTCCGCGAGTAATTAGCATTTCGTGTCTGCTGCGCGCTTCGGAAACTGAAATGGCAATGAAAAGACGTTAAAGGCGTGTTGCTCAAAAATCCAACTTTGGCAGTGCTTAACATTAGTGCACTAAACGTTATAATGAATGCGTAAGCAAGAAACTATTCTCTTTTTTTTACTTCTTTTTGCTGTTTTAAGGTCTTTAATATTTCTTTCTTCGTTTTATTTCCTCTTTTAGCGTTTCCCAACACAAAATCTCTGGAAAGCCCGGTTCGGACTTTGGCGACCTTAGAACAATAAACTCGAATGCATCGTATATCTTCTCGCGTTTTCTACTGTCTTCTTTTTTGTCGACGCTTCTTCCGTCGGTTACCTGAAACGGCACCGAATATGGGCGACGCTGACGTTTACCGAAATTAATGCGTCCCCGTTTAATCACATCCTGTAGCTCGTATACGTGAGCGGCGCCGACCTCTCATCCAGGTAGCGTCTGCGATTAAGATAACTTGGTGACCTCAATCCATAACTTACCGGTGGGACACCGAGCTCCTCTTCGAGAAGCCACTATCGGTCACAAACCAAGAAAGGCGTCGAGAAAGTACACAAGAGCACCATCGGCGCCTATACCCACTCGCCCCTCCATTCAAACGAGCATAACTCTTAGGGCCGGTTGAAGGAGGAGGCAGAAGGTTGGTTGCAGATGGTGAGAATGTGGTATGTATGGGAGCCTTCGCTTTTTCTATTCCTCTCTCTTCTCCCGGCCGTCGGGCTTGAGGGGAGGGGAATTAGATAAATGCGGGGTTATGGTGGAAACAAGGCCTAAGTGATGATGCGGGGAGTGTTTCGAGGAGTCAGGATAGGAAAGGAGGGTGCAGAACGGAGGAACGAGAAAGGATAGGAGTAGAGTGGGAGAGAGAGTCAATACGATAAGGATCCGAGGGTGAGGGATGGGAGGTAGAGAGAAGGAAAGTGAGAGGGCGCGTAATAATGGGGGCCGGCCGACTTCGGCAACCGCGGCAGCCGAATTTGGTTCTAGAAGGCGCCAACGGACGCCTTGGCGCCGGAAACAGCCGCCGAGGCGGGAAAGGTGAGACGATAGAGAAAAGAGGGGGGCGCAAAATAGGTTAGCGGTCGCGCCTCCCGATCGATACACGAAGAGATAAGTGAGGAACCGAGCACAGGGCAGAGGAGTTCGAAAAGACAGTATCCGCCCCAAAGTGTAAGAGCGTTCGAAGGTTGTTAGGTCGGCCAATTTGAGCAGGTGTGCAGTCCGAATAAAAGAAGAAAAGGCGCGTTTGAAACGGGGCACTTTAATACCGGCCGCGTCGCGTAAATAATTTACTACCAGTGAAGGAGTAATCTTTAGTACTATCGAGAAATACGGCGTACTTTAGGCCACCTATTCCCTCAACAGCATGAATGTTCTCCGGCAAAGTAGCTGCATCAGTAAACCACCTCAAACACATAACAGGCTCTGGAACATTATGAACATAACGATTGCTGCTAAATATGGATTCGATAATAACAGAGGATGTCGCAGCTCGAATAATGCCCACTATGCGGCACACACACTTTTGCCTGATAATGTGGAAAAGACACAGGGGCAACGGAAGTAAAAAGCTATCAAGTGCGCATGGCTCCATGTGCATACCATAATTGGACGGAGGGAACATACTGTGACGACGCAAAACGGAACGTATGATCTCTCGGCAGACTTATGTCTGCAAACGTAGTGACAAAAAAACGCAAGAAACACGTTTCTAACTTTATTCCGAGAGAACATCGCAATACATATCCAAGCCACACATGCACGGCACGGTTCCGCGCATCGTGCCATCATAGATGAGTCAATACCAAACATGTGCAATAGTTTAAAAAGCATCTAAAAAATTTAAACTCAGCGCCGCGCAACACCATTGACGTATCGTTAATGCAGATGTCTTTTTTTTTTCTTCTTATGTAATATGCCTCCAACATTTCTCGTGCCACCACCTCGTTGCTTTTGCCAAGAATGCTCATCTTCTCAAATCTTGCCTTGCATATACAGGATTTGCAGCGCACAGGTACATGTGTCGAAAGGTTATTCTTGATGGAAAGTGCACGCTCTCTCACTCTGTCGTTGACACATAGGCCCGTTTGGCCGATGTAAATCCTGCCGCAGCTGAGCGGAATTTCAAATGCCACTGTATGAAGCATGTGTTGCTATGTGTTAAATTATGGTGTGAAAGCCCTTGTCAAGCCTTGATGGCTTTTTGCTTTCACCTCACAGCATCACTGTTGTGACTGTTGTACTGTCTCCTCTGGTGTTGAAATAAACCGATTTGATTTGATACGAACAAGCCTAACAACAGGTTTTATTAAGAAACACGTTTGCTAGACCACCTTCTGGGGACACTAAGGGCAAATATTAGGTCAAACTATAGTGATAGGTTAATGCTCGAAAATGTCTGAAGCGTCAACATTATGGCGAACAGATGTTTAGTAAGCGAGAAATTAAGTGAAATGTGAGGCACGATTTGAGACTCTTCCGGGACATTCTTTAGTACAGGCCTGATGACGTAACGCCTCATTTTAGTTGAGCCAATAGTGCTCAGCCACTGATACTAAAAATATCATTACATTGCATTATAAGACGGAAGAAAATGCTACTCGTCCGCTTCTATTCGATTCTTAGAAAAAAGGAAACTCATGGACGATAACCTTGACAACGACGCGGGGGGTCAGAATGTTAAGTTTTCGCTAGACCCTGCACCGCCCACGCTCTCACGTCTTGGTATATAATTTTCGTATCGCTCAGTGCTACGCTTGTAACGCCGGCTCGCAAAGCTCATGCTAAAGAGGCAGCCACATGCATGACATATTCAAACGACAGCGTCGCGACAGACGGACCCTGTCATGCTGCCGCGTTGCGATGTGGGGCAACCACATGGGCACGACATTTTTTTTTTTTTAATGTTGCGACAAGTTATCGTTCTTGTCGAAGTCGCAAACGTGCCGCGAGGCCGAAGGCTTCAACCAGAGGGTACTAGATTTAGTTTTAATATGTTATCATTGCAAGTAAAAACGAGCTTTTGTCACCAGCATCAGGAAGCTAGAAATCACTACATCACTCAGTGTGTGTGCGCGCGCGCGCGTGCAACTGCACCCATTAAGAATATTTTGGCCAGGGTAAGCAACTAGATCACTGCACCCCCCTCCCCTCCCCTGCACACAAATTATCGGATCACTGAGTGGAGAGGATGAATTTCCGGCAAGAAAACGAACCACCCCAGCTATTTCTTGGCATAAGAATGACAGGCTGGCCGTCTTGAAAAGCTGGCAATACATAACGAATTCGGGGACGCTATGCGGCAGCGACATGCGAAATTCTCGTTTAGCTTCCCGAGTTTGTACTTTTATCGTTTTTTTTTTTTTCATTGAGAATACGTACCACTCCTAAGCTCTTTTCATGTCTGTTTTATTAGGCGCCTTTCAAGCACGTAGAAAAGTTTTACGAGAACCTTCATCTATGCGAGTTAAAAAATATGATGTTCAAGTGTTAAGCATAGCGAAGAAGCGAATAAGAAATTATTTTACGAACAATTTAGCTGTGGCTCAAGGCAGGCGAGACATCTTTTATTCTTTACAAAATAACACTACTGAGTATGCATTAAATAGCATAAAATTAGCACCTAATAAAAATTCAGTGCTACGTACATCAACCGTATATAAGCGGTCGTTTTAGAATCTTTGTATCCTAACGGCTCACTTTCAAAACATCTGTTACTTATTAACTTTTTAAGCAAGCTATTGTACTTTAATTTTCTTTTTTTTTTTACAGCAGCAGCGTCACAGCGTGCCGCTGACAAGCGCACAACGATCATCAGCGGCCCAATCAACGACGACACAGAGAGTTCTCTGTTTGTTTCAGGATACAATTCTAAGAAAATCTCAAAAGGGCAACAGATTTCCTGCATTTCTATTATTTCTACAACACAACAAGAAGAAAGAAGCGTTTGTTCCAATTCCTGTAACGTAGAACCACGTTTAAGATAACGTCAAGAAAGCAACTTCACTGGGTGCTTCTGAGCACGCTCAACAACTTTTTAAATACAATCTATGACTCAAAACGAATATTAAAATTTTGCGTTTCTGCTAGTGTTACCGTAAGCATTCGATTCATGTCATACTGACGAGGATGAGAAAAGTAATATTGAAGTGTTGTGCCTTTTTTATCTTTAGAAAACTGTTAGAGAAGTTTGCTTCCATGATGTCTTGAAGAGGCACGATCTATCGATGACTTTCTTTATCTGTGATGCGTCAGAATGGCTCTAAGCGAAAACGGGTGGTTCACGTCGATCGCATCTGAAGCATGCCGCTAAGTACATCGTTCATCAGCTAGCGCAAGCAAGAGTCTTAAACGTTTAAACGCGTCTATCAAAATCTGTAGACACGCTCAGGCGGCATATCAGTTTGCCGGGAGGCGATCTTCTGAGTACGTTCCACATTGGCCCGCTTTGTGTACCCTTCACCCATCCATGAACATGAACTTCAGTGTAGCCTCCAAATGTATATTTTACAATAAAACAAATTCGCAGTAACAACTTCCCATTATTCATTGGTCTGCGGCCGCTAAAGCGCTAAAACGTTACTATCTTTCCTATTTTGTTAACGTTGGACAAATACAGTAGATAGAACGATCTGGCTTGGTTCTTTCAATGCGTCCTCTACAGGTTTATCTCATTGTTTATCGTCACTAATAATTCCTTTTGAGTGAGTGATAAATGTCTCTAATAGTAGTAAATGAAAAGGAAATAAAGAAAATAATTATATGCGTCACCTCAGGGCCTAGACATTCAATAAACTTATGAAGCTCGTTGCCCCTTCTAAAACTGCAGTCTTTGTCCGAGTTGTCGATTAATTCGCCCTCGCGCTGAAATCTGCAATAGACTCCTGGTTAGCCCGGATGGTAGAGCGACCGCCCGGAAAGGCGTTGGTCCCGGGTTAGAATCCAGGACCACGACTAATTTTTACTCAACTCAAAAGCTTTCTTTCTGAGAAGCCCGTATGGGTTTCCTTTGTATCTTCGTGCTGCATTCGGGTGGATGACCATTTTTTTTTTTCATTTCATGATACTTCTCCCTCCTTGCGGGATTCCGCAGAACTGATTTGCTAAAATCTTGGAGGCTCGTGTACACGGGCTTGCTGTTACATGTGCACAATATTGATGCACGCGTGTTGTATTTGGTCGTTTGAACGAGGCGCGCGGGCGCCATCACTCGAGCCAAGAGGAGGAAGAACGAATTGGGCTCGTGCTGTGAATCCAACCTCCACAACGTTCACCCGGAGGGCCCAGCATTTCTCCTTGTGATCCCTTAACACATTCGCTCGGCTGTTCTCCATGAACTCCATGACCTCCCCACTGCCGGCCATCTCTGGGTGTCACGTAGCTACGACCGGATCCGCCGACGCTTCTTTTGGCCAGGGTTGCTCGCTCCGTTCGAAGATACGTAGCAGCAGTGTGAGAAATGCCAGCGACGCAAGACACCATAAACGCTCCCTGCTGGTTATCTTCAACCACTCAACATTCCCGAGGAGCCATTCTTTCGGGTTGGCTTAGACTTACTTAGCCCTTTTCCTCTTTCTACCTATGGGAACAGGTGGATCACTGTGGCCACGGATTACGCCATGCGCTACGCCATCACCCGAGCGCTTCCTGCAAGCTGCGCAACAGATGTCGCCGATTTTCTTCTACATTTGCGTACAATTCCTCGCGATACGACACAGCTGGTTACTCCCCATTTTTCCTTCTGTTCGGCCGAGAACCAGCACTGCCCCTCGACACAACCCTCCCTGCTCACGCGGCACCGACCACTGAATATGCACTTGACGCCATCGCCCGCGCCGCCCACGCAAGGGAAATTGCCCGTGACCGCCTTCTGAACTCCCAGGAGAGTCAAAGGCGTTTATATGACCGGCGAAACCGAGACGTGCACTTCCCGCCTGGAAGTGCACGTCGCGTCAGGTCGGCCTGTCAGAAAAACTGCTGTCTCGCTACACAGGCCCATACCGAGTGCTTCGTGCCGTGACTCGGGTCCCGTACAAAATCCCCCCTGACGCCCCATCTGCTTCCCAGTCAAGTGATATCGTGCACGTTACATGACTGAAGACGTATCACAATCCCAGTGACGACATTTACACGCTCCGAGACGTCGCTTCTGCCGTCGGGGGGTTATGCTACACGCGTGTTGTATTTGGTTGTTCGAACGAGGTGCGCGGGCACCATCACTCGAGCAAAGAGCAAGAACGAACTGGGCTCTCGCTGTTGTTTGCGGGCGCTGTTGTTTGCAAACATGCACACAAGACAGGAAATGACAGACAAGGCGAGAGAAGAAAGCAAAACTATGCAAATGATTGAGCCATCGAACAATAGGTTTTATATATTGCATCGCTCAAACTGAAAAATTAGGCAGAGCAAGAATTTTCAGGAAAAGACTGGAAAAAGTGGGACCGATGTGAAAACAACAGAATCATATATCGAAAACTGCTTGTAGAGATTTCCATGCTATCGTTTCTTGTGAACGGGTGTATTTAGCGTGGCACAAGCTTTTACGCGTGGAAAAATGTTGAATGACCTTTCTTTATTGAACTCTCTTTCGGCTGTTTCATTAATGTGAAAGCCTTAAATTGCTCATGAAGCGGAAAAATCCGGCGGCGTG